>NC_064307.1:2753293-3015170 GCF_023373825.1 Bactrocera dorsalis
AAATAAAAGCTTCGCAGCAAGCAACTATTAGCATGTAAGTTATGGAGTGAACATAAGCGAGCTTGCTGAGAGTTAAGCAGAAATGTGGGCGAACACACAACAAATCCAAAGGACTTTAGTTAATACGATTATTGCAACAAAATGCAAAAAATTAAATTAAAACTAAAAAAAAATTAAATTAAATAAATTTAACTAAATATTAAATTGAATTGACAAATTCAAACAACTTAAACCAACACCGCCGCCAATGCCTCAATTGAACCTTAATTATTAAACAAAAGAAAATAAATTTCATTTAAAGCAAACAAATACATACAAACAAGTTGTAAGCAAACGCAAGCCTTATAAGTTTTAAGTTGTTAGTAGAGAGTGCATAGAGAATCGTGTAATTATGTTAGACATATGGAAGCAGTGTATTTGCGTACATTATATATATATATACATGTAGGTATATATATAAGTAAAAGATTGAAAAAAAAACATTTTTTAAATTTATTTAGTAAAATTCAAAGTGTTAGGCTTGTAAGTATGTCTGTGTACCTACTGAACCAGTGAGTAATTGTTATTTGTTTTTGTACGAGTTTTTAGGTTATGCAGTTCCCCCGCAACGTGTATTACTTTTGCCATAATATAGAGCATACTTTCATTTAAAATGCATACGAGTACTTTACCTTTGGTTTCCTTAACCTAGTTTTTAATCAGCACTTTTGCGTTAGTTACTAAAGAAATGGAAGATCTGTGAACTAGTTCCGAGAAATTAGCGAGCACAAAGTCCTTAAAGTATCCTTAAAACTACATTAAACTGCACTGTACTTAACAAAACGAAACTTAAGTTAGACAAAAGTACTTAGCTTTGCTATTAAATAATTTCAGCAGCTAAAAGATAACTTCAAAGGTGGTCACCAACACTTAAGTGAAAATGCTTTGTATGTGACCATCTGCTCCAAAACGCTATCAACTAAGCTGAAATACTGAAATACTAAAATACTTGTGTATACGTTCCATTACTTAGTTTATAACGGTGAACATGAAAAGTAATTAAGTCTACCATACTTATGTCTGTACTTAAAACCATAAATTTAAATTTAATATATAAATAATTTGTAAAGAGCGTGCGTTGTACGAGTAATCCTTCTTTAGCTGTAAATTACGACAATTAATGATAATGTAAAGCATTCACTTATGTAAATCATTGTTCATGACAAGTAATGTACAAGCATATTTGCATATGTCTTACAAAAGTATGAACCGGAAAGTATTGTACGCCCTTGCGCACACCAAAAGCGTATGTAAATATGTACACGCTGTACATATATAAATGAGTACGTATATATGCTGAAACGCCATCAATTGACAACTGCAACGCCTGCAGCGCCATCTGCATAACATTGTAAGCCATGGCTTAGGGTCTATATGTAAGAGAAGCTTATATTCAATACATATGTACGTAGGCATTAAGTACTTAATTGTAGCTGCGCAAGCAATACTTTAAGCTGGTTGGTGCGCAGTTCAAGCGCCGCAAATTAGTAAGAATAAACCACCAAAGTGCTGGCACAAACATTTTTCGAAAATAATAAAATAAACTGTTTTTTTCTTCATAAATAGCGATTGTGTGCAATCACAGTATCCACGAAGAAATTGGTAAGTATCTTCTTATAATAAAATGGGGGCAAAATTCTTTAAATATTTACATCAGTAAGACTATGAGGGAATGAGCACACGATCAGACGTTTCCAACAAAAAAAAATTAATTAAAGGAAAACTTTAGAATAGCGTCAGAGGATTTCGGGGATCAAATGGGTGTGGGCGGATAGAAGAAATTTAAAAAATGTTATCGACTGAAGCCCAAAAATGCTAATTAATTAATAATTTCTTCAAATGCAGTGGTCTTTTCATTAAATAATCGGAAATCTTTGTCATGCTTCGTACCTTGTGTTGATTTTTTTCGGAAATTGGATGTTTTTCCTTCAAATAATTTCGGGAATATGATGTGTTAGAAATTTTTAACTCAGTGCAGTAGGCTCCCAAATCTTTACAACGTTTCCCAAAAACCTTCTTTTCAGGATCGGTGAAAAAATATAAATTTTGTGTCATCAGTCAATCATTACCTGCATTCGTCTTTTATTAAAATAATTTGTTTAGCGTTTGGGAGTTGAGATAATTTTAAGAAGAAAAATCTTTCCCACCGGAAGAAACTTTTTTCAGAGGACCTTCTTGAGCTCTACTATGGGATCAATGGAGTTCAAAATTATTCATACCCAATTCTGTATATTTAATTACGCAAAATGCCGTAAATCGTGTTATTTTTACTTATTTATAAAATACAGTTTCTCTTCAAAAAATTCACGAAAAATCGTGTTTTTCATAACGTAAAAGTAGATATAATCCCTTAAAATTTCTGAAAAGAAAAATAGTTATGACTAAAAGTTTGGTCATGAATTTAAAAATTTGGAGATGATCGGGCCTGGCCAAACCAAAACCTTTACGAACGTGAAGGATTTAGTTTCAAATTGTTTATTTCGCTATTGAGTTCAATAACCGAAGCCGAAATTTTTCGACGCGGTTGACCTTAGCTATATACTACATATGAAGAAGATATATACTACATATACGATGACATAAGGTGATTTGAGACACTTGAATATACCTTCCAGTTAAATAGAATAGTAGAATATATTAGAAATAGAATTTATTTGGAATAGGTTATATTTTCGGCAAGCGAAAAAAGAAAAAAATGAGGTGGAAAAATTTTCAAATCACGAATTCTTCAAGTGATTTCTCGAAGATTTTAAGAAATTTATGCAGAAACTTTTCACCGAGCATACTTAGATTGCCTTTTATATTTCGAAATTAGCGAGCAAAAACAAAAATAATCGAAAATAGCTTTATTGTTTTTAAAAACATTCTCCATTAAGAAATATTCGCTTTGGAATGAGTTTGAACCAATTGTCGAAGCTCTTTTGCCTCTCTTAATGAGGTATCTGCAAAACATGATCTGAATGCATCAAACGCGCCAGATGTCTGTTGAACTCTTAGTTTATTTTTTACATATGAGAATGAGAAAAAGGTCATTCGGCACCATGTCAGGACTGTACGGAGGCTGACTCAACAAATCTATGTTTTGAGTGCTCAAAATGCAGTTGTTTGAGTCGATGTGTGAGAGCTAGCATTCACGTGGAAAAGAGTGATCCGCCTTAGGAGGTTGGTTTTCCTGATTTTTTGAAAATTTTTCAGACTCCAACACTAGTCTTGTCAAATTCTGAAATATAAAAGGCAACCGCCCGACAGATTCCTGAAAAACTTGCCAATGGTCGACCATTTTACAATTTATGTTCTCCCTGATTTGGATTTCTAAACTCTTATTACAAAATCCCTAACCAAACTTATTCTGCGAATATTAAATTAAACATTTTGGCAATTAGCCCAACAAAATATGAACAAACTAAGATTAAAAGCGCAGCCTCGCGCAGTAGCAAAGACAAATTTAGTACAAAAGCAAGTAGCAACAGCATTGCTGGTATTTCGTGTTGCCTGCCCACCAGCCACAGCGAAAATAATGTATTTCATTCTTGATTCGATTTTCGTGTTTTGTCGTGTTCAAACCTAAATGTTTTTCCTACCTTTTCGTGTTTTCAATTTTGAGCAGAAAATTTGAATTGTTTCGCTGTGGCAGGCTGCTTGCCACGCAGGCGCAAGAACATGCCGCAACTGGGTGCAGAGCATTTTGTCGCCACTGACAGTTCATTAATAATCGCAACTGCAGTTACACGCAGAGCAATGCAAATGTTTTCGCTTTGTTTTTTTTTTTTTGTTTTTGTTTACTATGTACGAGTTCGCATTAAAGTCACCAACAGTTGCAGGGAGAAAACAGTTATGAAGCAGACCATTAAATAGTTAGTTTCAAAAAATCAATTAGCAAAAGAGCGGTGAACACCATTGCCGTGGCAGGCCGTCGCTTGCGCGGGATTAACATCGAACATGCTTTTACTGTTGTTTTGCTATGCGCAATCGCTGCGCAGCCGCAACCGCCGCTCGAACGCAAGTGTGACTAACACAGCTGCCAACTTTGTAAGCTGCCAGCCGCCAACCACCAGCCGCTAATTCAACCATAAATTATGCAAAACATCATTACAACAGTGTAACGCAATGCAGCAACAACAACAATGAATCCAACAACAACAAATGCGAATATTAATACGACGAATTGCGCATTTCATGTGTGTGTGGGCAGTTATTTGTCTGGGAAAATTTTCGCAAATTCGTTTTATGAACACGGCGTTGCTTTATGATTATCTTTTATTATTTGGAACGGCATATAATTATGTGCTTAGTATATACTTGCCTTTTAATCATACTTATTTTAACTTTGAGTGTTGACACCTCGGCGTTTTGCCGAAATTCGTGGCTGAAGTCTGCGTGGGCATGCGCACCTGCAAAAATCGTTTTGGTGGCAAATTAAAGTGCGTTGAGATATTTATTGCTTGGCCACTTCTGATTTTGATTTCCAATTAGCAATTTTTTTTTTGCTAATTAACAACACTTGTCACTTAATTATAGCTGAATTTACTTAGTGAGTTGCTGACATTATTAATGTGATTTGTGGCTGATATTTCCAATTTGTTAATTCATTAGTGTACATGTTAACGGTTTAGTTGTAAATTGTCGCCTGAAATTCAAAGCAAAAATTAATGCAATGTTCTAGTCTAAATAGACAGATATAAAGTAAGGAAACTTTTAAGGTTTATCTTCGCAATATGTTGCATTTTGAGGAACGAATACCGTTTTTATGTTCTTAAAACTAATTGCAACTCCGTTCGCTTATAGCTTGAGGGCGTTGTCGTCTGCGATGTCTTGTCGGACCCTTCGCTTGAGTCTCTTGAGGACTTTCACGAAAAATTTGGCGTTGACGGTTTGTACAGGAGGAACAAATTGATGGGGGACCATGCCTTTGATATCAAAAAAGACAATCAGCATCGTTTTTACTTTGGATTTGGCCATTCTCCCTTTTTTGGGCGAGGAGACGCCAGCGTGTGCCACACTACACCACACACCACTTCTGGCTAAAACAACAACTGGGTAAGCCTGATTGATCACATCAAACGTCTCTGTCGCAGATTTACCAAGATTCACACAGAATTTAATCGCGTACCTCTGCCCTAACGAACGCTGCATTTTCGGCTTACACCACTCCCAGATACACGTCGCGCGAAAATGTTTGTCCTGGATCTCCAGGTGCTCGGAGACAACTGACCAGCCGCTCGTTCGTTACCTAGGAACGCCCTTTACCAAATCCAGTCAGTGCGCGCACGCTCTGAAGTACAATCGCGGCGGAAGAAAATCAGTCCTATTACTTGTCGGTCAATGCCTGTAGTCTTCTTCTGTAGTCTTACTTCGAAAAATGGACGAAATTGATTATGGAGTATGATCTCAAACAAAACCCTGATTGTCGTTCCTTAGCTCCTTCGTTAGTATGCGATATCTGAACCATATTTGTAAAAAATATATTTCTTGCCATTGATTTCTTTCCTTATTTTCCAATACAAAATCAAAGAGATTTTTGTTATGAAAAGTTTTAGATTATTGCAAGGGCAGATACTCAACCTTTGTTTTATTTTCATATCTTTGCTTACACGTAAACTTGAAAAACTTAACTTAACAACAGCGTCGCACACGAACATATATAAAAAATATATAAAGTGCTAAATAAAAATTAATCTGAATATCTCATAATAGAATTCGTTCTACATCCTAGCGCATGCCACAGTAGATGAAAGTCAAAGTGCAGACACGCTTTCTTAATTGCAAATGTCACTTTTCAAAGCTTTCTTGCACTTTTTGTTGTCATAAGCAAGAATTCCTTTGAAATACAAAAATCTTAACACGATTTGATTTATTACGATACTTTCGAGCAGCAACGTTCTAAATAGCAAATTGATTGTAAAGAAAACTAAGCGTAGGCGTTGCATTTGCCACACGCAATTAAACACAATTAACAGAAAGGTGGCGCCGAACGGCAAAAGACTTAAGCGAAAAACTCGAACATAACGAAGTGAATGAATCACGAACACGCTTGACAACTAAAAAAAAGAACACAAAATTAGAATACAAAAAACAAAAAATTATAATACAAAAATAAAAAAAATAAAAATATTTTAAAATCAAGCAAATGATAAGTCTTTCGTTTAAATAATTAAGTGGCAGTAAAGAATCTCAAAAAATAAAACACTGAAGTGTATGAGCAACCAGATGGTTTGAATTCATTTCATAGGAAATATTTGTTTATTATGCTGTGCAAACAAATAATTTAGCATATCGGAGGCCAACATGCATTAATTGCATTTGATATGTCGCTGACATTCCTCGAAAATCCGCTTAGTAGCAGCCATTTTCATCAGCTTTTTTCTCCAGCGCTTAGAGACACACTTGAATTTTGCAAATTTTTCACTAAGCTAATTGAGTAGCCACAATCGTGGTGGCAAAAAGAATGCGCCAAAATCGCTGCTCAGCTGAGTAGTGCTCATTTTTCTTAGCTCATTTGTCGGGTGACTTTGTTTTGGGTGAAGGCGTGACAAGGGCGCAGTGGAATTGAACGCCAATAATTATACTCAAATCTTTCGCAGAGATTGCCTTTTATTAATTTGCGATGATTTTCAGCTGATTTGTGGGCGAATCAGTAAGTATATTATATATGAGAGCTGTATATATGCTAATTTATATATTTGTAGCTATGTATGTGGTCAGTGCACCTCCAAAAATCTTGGTTGTCGGATGTTTACATATGTATATACAAAACACCGAAACTTTATACACGAGCCATGAATGCTGATCTGAACGCATGCATGCCGCACTATATACGCTTGCATATGAATATGTGTAGTTTGCAAGTCACTTCCACAAACGACGAACGACAATGTGACACAGTCTCGGGCTAATAGCCACCGCGCGTACTTATTAATTTATGGCAATTTAAATGCCTTCAGGAATTTCACGGAATTGCGTTTGAAGCACAGCACACAGCCTCTAGCCAGAGGCTTCACGCCGTGGCCACCCGCTCAGCGCTGTACGTGAACCTGCGAATGTGTTAAGCATATGTGCATGTATCCTCATGCAAATGGCATCAATGTACGTGTATTTCGGCTTTAATTTACACCTGAACCTGAACCTGAATTTGTGGCTCTAAACCACGCGCTCCGCGTCTGGCGCGTTCGCCAGCACTTAATATCTGCGAACGAAATTAAAAGCACTGTCGCATACAAGTAAATCGCGTGCGCTTTGTGTTATTGATGCTGCGCATTTCCAGTACACACACAGCCACACGCACGCATGCACGAAAAGTATGTTTTATGTGCCGGCTTGAACTTGAGCTCAATTCGCTGTGAGTCGCTTAGCTGATCTGTAGTTTATTAGCTTCGATGTGTTTTTATTATTCACACACACAACTTGCTGTCGCCTTAAAGCGTCCTTTATCGGGTAGGTGTTTTCACACATTCATATAGAGGTTTATATTTGCTCATCAACCAGTGGCGTAGTTATGTAAGAATGTAAGGGAAGTAACTAAACAAGTGAACATGATTTAATTTTCTACAAAATACATATATACACATAATATTTTTGAGTTTTAACCGAACAAAGTTAGCACGAATAAAAGAATTTCAAATTTCTTATTTTAGAAATATTTGAACTTCGCTGTTGTTGTGGGGTTTCTATCAACCTTTTTAAAGTCTTATACTTTGCTATTATAGGAAAAAGCTATTTCAGCTATTTTTATGGTATTCGCGATCTATCCCTAATGCAACGATATTCATCTTATTTTGCTGTAAGGCCATATTAAAGGAATTTTCTTCATGAAGAGGAATTTTCAAAAAGAAGTATGGGTTATCATAACTGAATAGATCATATTACATATTTCATAATTTTTATAAAGTGCCTCTAGTATTTTTTAAATTTTACTAGGAATTCTACCAACAAATTTTTTAAACAATTTTGATGAGGTCTAAAAGACATTGAAAGTCTGATTTATCTACTTTTGTATGAATAAACTTAATGAAGAATATTTTGACGAACTGGGAGGCCACGCCACAGGTCCACGATGCAAGAGAATATAGAAATTGGTTCGATTGTTTGCTTTCGATTTGCGTTATACGCCATTGGCCGTTTTGTTAGAACGAAAGTTTGTCCATTTCAACATCATCCAATTGAGACACAAAAAGTTAGTAAGCATGGCTATATATAAGTAATTCCTGATTGACCGTAACATTATGTTCAGCTTTATTTTTTAAGAATTATGGAATCAGTGATTCTCTCTGCCCATAGAGCACACTGGGCAGTGAGTTCCTGAAGAAGTGATGAAATCCATATATTCGTTCCTTGAATTGTTTCATGAAAAATACGCGGTGTTCTCGTGGATAAGCTGCTCATTTAATACCCTTGGATTTTCTTGCCTAAAATTAATATTTATAAGGTAAAGTAGTAGATTAAAAAAATTTCTAGTTACATCGAATCACGAATAATAAAATTTAATGGAGCAATATTCGGAAAGTAATATAGATATCTCCAATTTTTCTCTCACATATCTTCTCAAGATACTAAGTCACTGAAAGCAATTATTCTAGTACAGACAAGGTGCCCTCAGGCAACTAAGAACCGATACAAATAACTTTAATCAAAACTGGAATTATTTATGTAGCTCGTCCGTAATAGAAATATAAACCTTCTTGCAATAAAAATCAACCGATTCGAGCAACCTGCATTCAAACAAAGAGTGAACGTGTGTTTACTCAGGAATATACATATTATGGATCCATCTTGCCAAGATACTCTCATAGAGCATGTCGAAAGAAATAGAAAACGAATGCGAGCTGAGGATGTATTTGTGATGTTAGATATCCTTTCCCGATCTAAAAGACTTACTAACCAAGCTTTCATTATATATTTTAATGAGTTCTCTAGAGAATATTATTTTTCTTCAGAACAAAAAAAAAATTTTAAATATTTAAAAAAATTAAAATGAAACCAATAAGCAAAGTCAACCAAAGTCAGCATACAAATATTTTAAACCGACTTGAATTTGGTTAACTCAGTAAAAGAAATAAAGAACACTTTTGGAACGCCACTGTAAATTTAACAAATAGCTTCACACTCACACACACACACATACATAGCGAGTGTACTTTGCTAAGTAAAATCGTTTAACATCACCTACAAATTATGTGGCACATTAATGAAGCTGCGCGCCACACGGCCGACACACACGTCCATTGACTCACTGGCAGGTAAAAACTGCAAGCAAAATGCGCAACAACAACAACGCAACGAAAAAATACAAATTATGCGAGAACACTAAAAAATGTTGTTGGAACAACACTTAAGTAGCTATAAATTAGCATTCAGCGCTGCAAAAAGCTTACGCCAAACGCAGTGGTGTCTGTTCAAGTTCAATGTTGTTTGTGTGATTTGTGTGCGCATTTTCGTTTTCATTTACGATTGCATGAAATTGAAACATTTGTTTTAAAATTTTTATTTTTGGCGTTTGCAGCGACGTTCTTGCATAGCCATTTTTAGTTGTTTTATATGAACTTTTTTGTTGTTTTAACAAATTTTGTTTGCATTTGAAAAATGAAACTTTGTTTTTGGCTCGTGTTGCTTGCTGGCGTTGGCGTGACGAGGCGCACAGGCGATAGGAAGAGCTTAAATCTGCGCTTAGCGTGTATGTGTATGTCTGTGTAACTTGCCTGGGTCAGCTGGGTTTAAGCTAAGGCGATGCGCGTTTGTCGGTGTGTGCGCATATAAATTTAATTTCTCAATGTCGCGCCTTGCTGGCGTTATTTGCAGTCTACTTTCAGCACACACGCACACACATGCAAAAAAAAAAACAAAAACATGTATGGTGTTTATTTGTGTGGCGATTTGAAAGCATGCAATTTATACATTTCACATTCATTAGCACATAACAGCCACAAATAAAAAGCGAGATAAATCTCAGCGAAATGCCAATCTGCTATTAATTTGCCATAAACTGAAAAAGTTTTCGGTGAATGTTGCAAGTAGGTATAATGTGGCTAAGTATTTATGTCCGCCAGCAGCTACGTGAGCACTTGTGTGTGTGCGCGGTCAGCTCCGCTCAGCTAACTGAACGGTTAGTCAGCGCTGCGCCACAGCTGGACCACCCACAAGCGCTTGATGCTTTCAATATGTGCCCACAACAAATACACTGGCTGGACGCCTGCAGCTGGGACCAGCTGACTGATTGTGCGCATAATCAAAAGACTGAAGCCACAAGCTTCCCCTTTGATTGTATGTCTCGGCAGTTGCGCACTTAATGCGCTATTTACTTACATAATTTCCATATAAACTTAAATGCCGGTCTATTAGGCAAACTGCCGATCGCAATGATAATCTTTAAAGAAATAATTTTCCACTAACTAAAGTAGTCGGGCGCATGGAAAATATATTTTGATATTTCGCTGCTTTGAGCTGAAGCCAAGGCTCGCAGACTTTTGACCAAAACCACACAAGTTGCTGAGTTTTATTTTATAGCCTCAACGAGTGGACTCATAAAATACCAGTAAAGATAAAAAGTAAATAAGCTATGTGTGCAGCAACAGTTGGAGCAAAAAATCAATAAAAATTACCGAAAAATAGCAAAAACGCTGACAAAGTGCAAAAGGATGCTGGCGCGCATCGTTATTATTTCGCCAGAGATTGACCAGCCGAATCATTAAGGCAAATCTCTATTATTTGCAACAATTGCTGTGACTCCTCGCCAGACATTCGCTAACTATAGGCGCTGCAGCGAAAGCGGTCAGCATGTGTCGGCTGCTTTTGGACCGAGTGCGCAGCTGGCAGCTGAGGTGAGTGGAGCTGAGGTGAGCGGCTGCAACGGCGCACTACACTTTATAAATTTAAATACAAAAAAGATCGAAAATAAAGTCAAAAATAAGTTTGAAACTGTGCATAGGCTATTGTTGTTGCTGCGCCGTTTTAAGCTATTGTTGCAACAATTTGTGAAGCTGCAAGCGTTCACATTGTTCAGCGCTGTGGCACATTTCGAAAAAAGAAGCGCAGAAAAGTAAAATTAGTAAATGAAAAACAACAAAAAATACTTTGTTCAGGCAACAACGCTGCAGCTAGTGCTGGGAAACTGCCTGTTCGCTTCTCTTTTAATTTTATTTTCTATAAATTTATTTTTTTTTGTTGGTAATGATGCAACACAGCGCAAATTGTGCCGGCTGCTTCTTCCCGAATACCTTTTTTCGTGCATTTTCACGTTTTATATAATTTGATCGGCGTTCGATATGCGGATCTAATACTTGACGCTCACAGCACAAGCACAACTGTTGCGGCAAATTAAAAAACAAATATTTATATAACAGATGAAACAGTTAAAATCAACTGCATTGTATCGCTAGCAGCCCTTCTCTGCTTCCCCTTTATCTCTTCCACTTGCCGCTCTCAAGCAACATTCTACTAACTCACTCGCGCTTATCCTGCGCGCCTTATCGCCGCACAATAAAATACAAATTAAGCAAATTCACAGCGATCAGCCAGCGCGGCGGCCCAACCACCCACACACATCACATTTCCACGCTCGCCACAACAGAAATTCCCCGTGCGAAAGACCTTTTTGCGCTTAGCTCAGCCGCCAATCATCGCGGTGGTCCTTAAGCGCTTCATTTTGCCGCCCAGTCGCCGGCGCTGTGGCAGAGAGCCAACACAGTTATGCCGCATTGTTGTTGCGATAAACAATTGGTGATTAAATGCGCGCTATCAACACAATCGTATTTCTTTCTCTGCGCTCTTTGCAGGGCCGCACTGTCGTTTGTTAAGCCAAGCTTTGTAATAACTGCTTTGCAGCGACGCTCATCAACTTCAAGCGCGCTTTCGTCGACTTCCTGTGCCGGCGGCCACGTCAAGGTATTTATGTCTGCAGCACATGCATTTACAAAAAGAGGGTACCCGCTTTGTCAGTGCAACGACAGCAGATGCGATAAGACGCATTTCTCACACAGCACAGCGCAAATTTGCCTGACGGACCGCAAAGGGTGCCTGGCACTATTTGTCTGGTAATTTGTTTTGCTGCCACAACCGCACATTTGTGTTTAAGTCTTTGGCTTGCTGTGTTTGCCTTGGGGCTATGCTGCGGGCCATTTTGTTAACTAAGCGTCGTCATTGCCGCAAACAACATGAACCTTGCCATCGCAGTTGCATGGCTGTTGGCACAATTGTCGTTGTTTTCGCTGACAAATATGCGCTAATAATATGTTGCATGCAACATGTGGCATATTATTTGACTTCAATGTTGACAATCACAGGGAATTGCTTGTGCACTCGATAATGAATGAGATGTAAAGATAACCTCGATTTGAAGGAGTTTAGCATTGACTTTGGTAGGGAGGAACTTTTTCTACTTTATTTCATTATCATTTTTCAGCAAACTTACATATAAATGGAATTCTGAATTTATACGAAACACGGAGATGCTGTTGAAAACTTCAATTTTATTTTGAATTTTAATTTATCCGCAAACAACATTATTTCTTGCAAAAAGGCTCCAGCAAAAGTCTTCAGTTATGAGAAAGCCATTTAATGCCCTTTTGTTAGGAACAAAAAATAATCATTTCACGAAGGTCAGCTAAGGAGACATCGGAGTTGGGATTTCGTGGTGAAACCACGATCGTTAATATTGAAGAGCTGGTTTTATTTCCAAATATGTTTTAAAAAGTTACTCCGATACAATGCCGATTTTCCAATGTTGAAATTAAAAGTGAATATTATTTTCTATGAATAATCCAGAAACTTTACTACTTATAATCCGAAGTTTCAGCATTCAGAGGCCTTAACATATTTCTTTGTGTTATTTTTCTTTCAATACATATATTTTCTTCTGAACTGCAGTGATTAGTAACCGACTCAAAAATGTATATTGGATGTTCGAAAAACTCTTTACGTATTTTTTCAATAGATGTCGTCGCAGTTGTATATCTCTAGTGCTACTAATCACATTGTGTCATGCCATATAGTATTGCAAAGGTGAGATTTTAAGCTTCATTTAACCAGAAAAAATTAAATCGGGCAAGTTAAAAAAAGTTACAGCTGTTCAAAAATGAGTGAAAATAATGAAGTCATTCGCTATATTTTAAAAGTTTTGTATAAAAAAGAGAAGAATGCCTTGCAAGCCACCACTGAAAATTGTGAAGTTTTCGGAGACGATCCTGTATCAGTTCGTGTAGCAATACAAAGGTTCGCCCGCTTCCATTCTGGAAATTTTGATGTGAAAGATTCACCTCGCTCTGGTCGACCTATCGATGAAATTATGGAAAAGATTGACCAGAAGCATTTCATAAGCAGCCATGATATCCCTAAGAAACTTAACATTCATCATCAAACGATTTTGAAACATTAAAAACAATTGGCTACAAAAAGAAGCTCGAAATTTGGGTACCGCATGAACTGTCTGTGAAAAATTTAATGATTGAGTGGTAACAGAAAATAAAAAGTGGATCAAATACGACAACAATGTGCGAAAAAGCTTGGTGAAGATCAAGAAATAGTCGGAAAGCCAGGATTGACGCCTCGAAAAGTTATGCTGAGTGTTTGGTGGGATTGAAAAGAAATGATCCACTATAAGCTGCTCCAGCGTGTACGAACGATTGATTCTACATTTTATTGTCAACAACTGACGATATTGAAGCAAGAAATCGAAAAAAACGGCCAGAACTGATCAACCATCAGGACAACGCTAGCCCACACTCATCTTTGATGACATGGCAAAAACTGGGAGAGCTTAGTAGAGAGGTTTTGATGCATTTACCGTATAGCCCTGACCTTGCACCATCGGACCACTATTTGTTTCGGTCAAAGAAAAACTCTCTAATGGAGTAAAGTTCGCTTCAAGAGAAGCCTGTGAAAATTAGTTGTCACAGTTTTCCGCCGAGAAACCAGAAAAGTTTTGCACTGATGGAAAAACGTCTCCAGCGGCTGTAGGTAGGAGTGCAGCCCTATCGGGCTCAATTAGCACTTGATGTACCATTTTGAACTACTAGATGGTGGAACCAAGATCAGTCGAAATACCATTTTTAGGAGACTCTTATTTAAATTAATATTATCATATGCACCGACAGCTAGATAAATAGACATCCAGAAATTCGTCACTTCGTCCGATCTCTTTAATTTTTTTATCATATAGCTCTGTATTTCTCCCAATTAGTTGTAAAAAACTGCCGCAGTATCAACACCCATGTTGCAGGCTTGACAAAATGGTCCAAAAACTGACATATTAAATTATCAATTATTACAAAAAAAAGGCTATTTTCCTTGAGAAAAAGTTTTCAACATTAAAAAAAAACTCAAAGCGCTCCAAACAATTCAGTGGATTCAAAATGGGTCAACAAGCTGTGCCCATATAAAAGCTTTTTCTATATGAATGTGTATAACAACAACATATATAATACCTTCGCATATCCATTTGCTTACCTTTGCGTATTCAAATGTATGCGAGCAGCACAAATATTTATTTCGGTGACAGCGTGCAATGCAGAAGAACATGTTATGCAACATGTTGCAAGACACTCAATTGAGACATAAAAATAAATGGAAACGACGCGCAGAGTGCGGGAAGCGCGCAGTTACACAAAAACTTTACAGCGAAATGTACATGTGTAAATAAGCAGGTAATGCAATGCTGAAATCGGCAACAACAAGAGCAACAGTGCGCACAAGCCAAGCGCATGCGGCACAGGAGTACTGCTGCCACAAGACAGCGCACACATTTGCACTGCCGCGTATGGCTGTGCTAACAACTAGCACATGTTAACAAACGCGACATGCCACAATTGCACTAAATAACTGTGACAACAACAACAGCTACAACAAGAAGAGTAAGTGCGAAGCGCGAGAAAAATATTAGCACGACCTATTACCAGGAAAATTGTTATCGACCAGCGGCAGCAAATACAAATTAGCGTAACCGCCAACGCAGCCACCGCCAAACAGAAGACTTCAGCAGCGAACTCGTAGGTGAAGTGAGCGCACTTTTTCACTGCTACACGTACGGAGCGCTGAATTCAGCGAGGACGCGCGGCGGCGCCCGACAGCTGTTGCCAAAAGACTTACACGTTGCTGCAACAAGTCACACAAAGGACGAGCTGGCCAGCTGTGCGCTTCGCAAGAGCATACTGTAGTTGTTGTAGAGTTGTCGGAGCGTTGTTAAACAGTCGTCAGTCCATATTTTAGGCGGTTTAATTAGTTACAAGTGTTAGTTAGTTGTTAGCCACAAGCAAAAGCACTTTATGCACCCAAAAACACTGTTAAGTGACACTGTCTAATTGAGCGCGACTGTCACCAGCTGAGCGGTGGGCACAAAACGAAAAGCATCACACACACGAATGCAGTTGGAGTAGTAGTCAGTTGCTTCGGTGCAGGCAGCCTGAGGCAGCGCATCGTGCGCGACATTTCGCAGCGCATTTTATTCTTGATTTGTGTGTTTGTCGGTTTTGCTTTTCTAATATTTTTGGTTTTATTTCGGTGCGCACTGTCCGCGCCAACGCGCCATTAATTCGGCGTCAATTTGGATTTATGACGCGCATACGTCGCGCATTACTCATCCGCCGAGTGACCCAAAAAGCAACAGAATATCGCGCAAATGAAAAAAGCAAAAAAAAACAACAACAAAAACAACGAAAAAAGAACAAAAAATATAAGTTGACGATGAAAAGATTAGCAGCAACAATTTTAAGTAAAAAAGTCCATTGCGCCGCCAAGTTAATTTAGCGGTTTGTCAAAGTCATAATAGAGAACGAATTCTAGACCTCCACTCGTGTGTCAAATCTTTAAGCTTACAAACGCAGCCATAAAGGCCACCACCAGCGCCGCGCTCTAATGAGCACTAATTCCACAGCGCTTTAAAGCGTCGCAAGCGGACAGACATCATTTTATGCAAATCAGCCAAGTAGAAATCGCTCGCAGTGGAATTGGCGAATAAAAACATTTGAGAACCCACACCGCTCGGATTTGTACAATGGAAGCAACAAAAGCTTTTACGATTATGTCTGAGTTAAAGAGATATAAACTTTTATGCAACATAAAACTCATAAATATGCCACATCTTGCATAGTTAAATTTCTGTATATAAACGAAACCAGAAATTGAATGAATCACTTTTGTAAATGATAACACTGGTTTTCGGCTCCACTTATTCGGTTATTCAGAAAATTTATATATTTTTGCAAAGCAAAATAGCTAGGAGAATTATTTCATTGTAATACTCACGGATTATGTCAAATTTTTGAAGCATATAGTAGTCGATTTAATTATATTACTTGAGGAAGCAATTTTTGGATTTCCCGAGTTTTAGATATTTTGAATAGTTTTTTTCAAAATTAAAAGTAGAATACAACAACCTTATAGACTAGAAGAACTGAATGATTAATTATAAAAGTACGCAAGCCCATGAGTGCATTTAAAAAAAATAGCTAAATTCTAAAGAAAAACTCAAAAGAAAAAGTTCCAAGGAAGTATATCACACATAATATTATTTAACTTCGTTCATACTCCTCGTAGTGGGAACAAAATATAAGTAGTGGAGTTGGATTGTTATATTGTTTTCAAGCTTAATTACTCAAAAACTTCTAGTCAGTTATCAGAGGAAGGAAACACATCAGCCAGGTTGTTGCAATTATTCATAAATTAGCCCTAATGTACGAAGTTGCTAGGAGATGGTATTGAATCAACAAAGGGAAGTTGTACTTCATCGAAGGAAATCATATGAGAACAATTTCCTAAGTTCAGAAAATTAGGGATACAATACTTTTTTATTGAGCTTTAGAGAGATAAATAATCTTGAAGCTCCATATTGGAGATCTTTAGAACCGTATTAAAGCAGGCGAAATTTGTCTAACTATGCAGCCATAGTCTAAGTCATTCTACTTAGTTCTTCGGCAAAACATTTACAAGGTGGAGTTAGGAACTTTCGTTCTTATTTTTTTTTTATTTAATGGTGAAATCGCATTGGAAAATGTCTTAAGACAATACTATACTTATGGTTTTTTTCTTATTGCCTTATAGTTAATGAAGTTCAATTTTTTGCAAGAATATTTTACTAATGTTGATGGCACAAACGTACTATTTGCACCTCTTACACCTTAATTGAATTTAAATTTAGAACTATTTGGTCTTTCCTTACTGCCCTCTCTGCTTATGTGCTAAAAATTATTTCGGACAAGTGACCCCCGCATCTGACTCCATTAAATTTCAGTCGATGACAAGTTTTCGACCGCTTTTTGCAGAAATATATCAGCTCGTATATTCTCTTCCAAAGCGTTAATCATCCACCATTCTTGAAGTAGAGAAAATGCGCTCACCAAACGTGTCCTTCAATAAATTGATCCTTTCGTTGGTCTTATGGCATTCATTTTGTTATGATCAAAGGTCGCTCTCATCAGAATTCTTCAATTCAGACACGAAAAAGTTAGTAATCATGACTTCATAGCGTTTTCATTGACTGTGTCATTCTGGTCTGCTTCATTTTTGAAGAAATTTTTTCCTCTGTCTATAGATAATACCAAAAAGCGTCCTTCAGTGGATGTAATGGCGTCTCAACTATGGTTTATGAATTAACATCACCTCAAATGCTGCAATTTTGTTTATTAACGTACCCATTCAATCAAAACTGAGCTTCAGCGCTGTACAAAATTTTCTATCTGTGAAGGATCTGTAGCCATTTTGTTTCGGTAATAAATTTGCAGAATTTGCAAACGTTGCACCAGAGTAAGTCTGTTTCTAAAGTGGCAAACCAAACTGAACTAAAAGCAAGTAACAGATGAAAGAAAGATCTGCTCCAAAAAATCTATTCACTCATTGAAAATCACACGTCCGTTAGAACCCTAAAATGTATTCAAGTTGCTGCAATACGTAATTAGCAAAATTAGCAAGAAGTTCGATTCGAAATTCTAACAACTTTAAAGGCATTTATCACAAAATTACCTTTTTAGATTCAATCCAGCATGAGCACATGGCTGTTGTTGGCAGTAAGAGAGTTGCAGTTCTAATAATTCTCAGAACTATCACTTTTCTAAAATTAAACAAACTGTTTGATGCCTGATTCTGACATTGATCGGTTGCTAAACTAGCCAGAATTGACGATTTCTCCTTGAAATACGGAAATACTTAAAAGTTGAAGATGTATGAAATAGTATATTTTGCATTTCTCTACATAAAAATGGTTTTCTAGTGTAGGGACATCTTGGTTATCCAAAAATTAGATGGCTGCCTCAACTAATTAAGCTAAAGTAAGCAAATTATTAATATGAAAATTAATATAATTTTAAATTTTCAAAAAAAAA
Source organism: Bactrocera dorsalis (assembly GCF_023373825.1). Classification (NCBI taxonomy): domain Eukaryota; kingdom Metazoa; phylum Arthropoda; class Insecta; order Diptera; family Tephritidae; genus Bactrocera; species Bactrocera dorsalis. Next base: position 2,771,632 of record NC_064307.1, read on the forward strand.
AAAAATGTAACGACTTTAACAACAGCTTTAACTGAATTGAAGGCCACAACCGAAACTGTAGATTTGCTTTAACATTTTACAGAATGCAAATTCACCATAACACCTTTCAAAGCACTAAGAGACAGAGTCTGCCACACACTTGAGAAAAAGCGTAGGCGTAAATATCTGCATTTGAGCAATTATCATGGCCAGTCTATTGGCAAATCCAAGCAGTTTTCTATTTCCATATACTAATGTGAACTGTGAGTTGGCGACAATGAAGATTTTCTTGTACTAAAAAACAACAAAAATAACAAATAGAGCCACAAGCAATTCGACGTAACTATTTTGCATAAAGTTGTCATACAATTTACTATTGTTCTTAATAAATGCGAGAGCTGTTGTTGTTGTCTGTGTGGATGTTTTCGTGCTTGCATACAAATATGTCGTACAAAGCGGCTTTTCTGTTTCTGTTTCTGTGCGCGCATGCAAAATGCTAATATGAATTTATTACATTTCCCACAATGACACCTTATTTGATTTTGCAATTAAAATTCTACAAGCCGACATACACACATACACACACACATGTGCTAGCATATGAATGCAATGGGTCTAAGCAAATATGTCGTTGGCGCTGCTGAGTCATTGTCAACGGCGACGACTTTTATGGAAGCCTTTAGCTTCGCAGCCCGAGAGATCATGTGAAAATGTCGGAATAGCGTTGCACTTTGCGAATTGTCAAATGTCGCTGCAATTTGTTCTATTGCTGCTGTCACAGCACAAAACGCTGCTCCTTGAATTCGCGAACACTCACAGACAAAAGCGCAGAAATTCTTCAGTTCTTGCTACAGATTTGCATTGACACTGGCAAATGACACGGCTGCCGCTCGTTGGCAGCTAACTGATGGCTGACAAGCGCTGCGCTTTAAGCGCAAATCTAAATTAATTACCCGAAACCGCTGATCGACACTAAATAGGCGAGCGAATAAGCTTGCAAAATCTAAAAACAGAAACAAAAAATAATAAAAGAAAATCAAAATATAAACTCAAATTCCGGCCACAGCAAGCGGTAAACTGGCGGCTAATCACTATAATCGCAACGATTAGTCAATGGCGATTGCGCTTGTGTGTGGTTGCTGGTGGCTGGTGGTCCAGACTTTGATTCGAAATTCTTTATGGTAGTAGTGGTGTGGAATTATATTGAAAATTTTCAGTTCATTAATTCTAATCGATCTCATTAAAAAATGCAAAACTCACGTTTCGGTGCAGAGTTCAATGGTACGAGACACTGCGCGGAATTCTTGAGTATGTCTGGAAATATGTAATATATGTGCTTTATATGACGTATAAAGCAAAAAGACTCTCGTATAATAAGATATAAGCAAACATTTTTTATAGAAATATTTATTATTCTAAAAAATACAATACTTATTATCGAAACTAAGACTTAACTTAAGAAAATGTAAAGTAGGTTTGGCTACGCACGGTGCATCCTGGGTAGCTCCACGGACTTTAGAAGGTGGAGCCGACTTCAACGGCAAGGAACTTTCGGTAAGGCAGCTAGAAAGCTGAAGTCAGACCGTCGATAACAGCCAAGATTTTGGACCGCATTGCCGCAATGTAAAATAGGGGTCAAACGAGGTGTGCTGACGAGCGGTCATCACCCCCTTATAAGGAGGCGTTAGCCAAAGTGATGAAAGTTTGGAAGGGATGACCTTATGCTTCCAGTTGAAACTACACGCGAAAAGAAATCGAAGAGACCTGCTAAATCTACGAACCAGTAATAAACGAGGCCCGAATATAAAATAATAAGTAACAAATATTCCTATTTTTTATCTCTTAATCAAATGTTCTCAGTGTAAAATAGCGCTCATTACATAACAACAACAATGCTTCTTAATACATTTCTGTACCTTCAGCCAAAGTGAACTTATTTAGCACATTCAAAGCGCCACTGAGCATATAATCACCAACAAAGTTGAACCGCCAACGGTGGCGATGCATCGATACCGATGTCAGGGTCGTCACCAGGTTGGCAAGTAATGCCACCATTGTTAGCTGCTAACTGCCACTGATTGTTGCCTGCAGACGATTTCGCAATAAGACACCGACGAAGACTCAGGCCAAGAGACTAATGTTCGGTTGCGGTGGAGATAATGATGTTGCCACTGCCACTGCCACTGAAGTACAGTTATTTGTTGTTCTCCATAACACTATTTGTAGCATACACAGGTTTACAGTAACACTGCAAGTACTAATTTTACAATTCTCCGAGCTGATTGCTTGTGTATATGTTGGTAGGCGATAAAATCTCAACTTCATATTGCTGATCAAAGTCGCCACGGCAACACATATGTTGATACATATTTACTTATTTTTATACATGTATTTTTAACAAACTCAAGTGTCCATTCAGCACATATTTCCAAGCAAGCAGTTTCTACAAATACCTCCTTATGCATGTATGTATGTGTGTGTGCAACATAATTTTATGTTGCTGTGTGCGGGTGCAGGGTTGAGCTGACGACCTTGATTCCTGAACCCACAGCCGAGTCAGCAAATTTTTGGGTGAATTGCAGAAAATTTGTCAGCCAATTATGCTGGTGCCAATGAGACACCGGAGTGGCCATCGAAATGAATGGTGGCTGTTGGCCAACATTGCTAGCCTAGAATGCACAAACGTACACAGTTTTTGTAGCTTTTCATTGATGCCATACACTTGAAAAAATTAGCTCGTAAATTATCTGCAAGTGAATTGCTTTTATTAGCGCAAATATTCCGGCGCTTGCCACTCGCGTTGTTGTCAGGCCAAGCAAGGCGAAAAGTCAAGTACGCTGATAGCATACATTTTTACTTAAAACTTATATTTTCGTTTGCGATTGCGATTGCTATTGTTGAATTGGTTGCATGCCACCACTGCCACCACTTTTTGCTCGATGAAGAGCGCTTTGGCGATTTTGTACGCGCTGGTGGCAAAGAGTCTTGAAAATTGGCTTCTAATTTGTAGCGCTGTCAGCCTGCATTGTTGTGGTTGTTGTCGGTTTGCTGGCAATCAATACAGCAATCATAAATTATAGGTTTATTGCATTGTCGCCGCCAACACTAGCCGAAAAGTTTACAAAAATAATTTTCGATTTTTTTGCAAATGCCACTCTATTGCATGCAACATCCACTAGTTGGTTAACACACTGTTAGTGCCACCAACTTGAGAGTATCCATCGGTGACAAGGTCATTGCGCCGATTTTATTGCTGTTGACGGCTTAGCAATTAGTTGATTTACGGCGGCAAAATAATGTGGACATAAATTAAATGTGGCAGCACTGATGACAACTCGACGCGTTTAGGGGTTCGGAAAAGTTGAGTAAAACAGTAATTACGGCAGTAAAAAAGATAACACTTTTAGTGACATGAAATGAATAGATAACTGGAGCGCTTAAGAAATAAATCTAAACATAAAATTAAATATTAATTCATCTAGTTTGAGGCTTTAGTAAGGCTTTTCTGTTATATTTAAGTAAGGACTTACTTCAAGAGGTAGAAGGATCGTGATGGACCAGGAATCTAGTATGAAATATAGGAATAAAAGCCATAAGGCAGATAATGTCGCCGCTCTTAGGTTGCTCGAAATAATAATAAAGATAATTAAGCAACAAAAATATTTAGATCCTCACAATTTTTGATACCATATTCCAATGTGAAGGTTGTTTTTTACTGGTTCTATTATACATTTCCAGTCACAAAAGCTGCAGAAATGACTTCTTTTTGAAGCGTTCAAGCAGTTTTTCTGACAAGCAAACTCGTCTTCCAAAATCTCTTAGCTTCAACTCATAAAGCACCGAATTTTTAATGATTTAAAAGGAATAATTCAGTGACTTCCAAAGATTTTAGGAGCTCTTCTCAAGATTGACAGCAATATTCATCAAGCAATGCTTTCTGTACCTCATCTTCAAACTTTTTTGACCGCCTAGGACTTTCTTCGTCTTCACGCAATCACTATGCCATATTCGGTCAGCTAGAGCTTGCTCACCAAAAACTTCTATCAAGATAAGATACTATCAAGAAGAACTACCTGTGAAAGCACTTTTTCTGGGACAAATATATATTGACATCTTTGTCTGAGATGAGTAAAAAAATATATTGCTGTTTATGCTTGAAATAAAACATATCTGCTGAAAAAGACCAACAGTAGCTTTCCAGCATATGTTTGGAACAAACAAAGAAATCTCTTGGACAGCCCCAAGTATATAGTAACATTGGGTCTTAAAATTTTTCTCAAATATAGGTATCTCACTGACGACAAAATATTTCTCATTGAAGGGACTTTGAAAACAGTGAGCGCTCTAAATCGGTCAATGATGAACGATACCATTATATTTCGAAAAAGAAAAAAGTACTCACCGCTCAGTAATACACTAATAAGTGTGTCATCACAGCAGCGAAACCAATAAATGATATAACCTGCACTATTGACCCAAAAACAACCAAATAAAAGCGAAATCAAACACAATTACACATACATATACAGACCTCTTTATAATGCCGAAATGCCACCATAAAAATTCACTTTCGATATCTACCAAAGAAATAAGCAAATTTCTAGCAGCACCGCTTCCCCATCTGGCAGCATTGGAGTGGGAACCTTTGCCACCTCCTCTTCAATGCAAGTTGCCGCTGTTGTTATGCAACTCACGACAATGACAATTCACGCCAGGACCTTTGGTGTGACCTACAAGCGTGTCACCAGCGTGTACGACACCAACGCCGCTCATGAGCGCCGCACACATACAACAAAAGCAAAAACAACACGCGCAGAAATGGCACTCAAATGAGCAACAAATGCGTCGCGCTGGCTCATCAGCTGTGTCCGACGGCAGTGAACGAAAAGCAGCGACAAAATACGAATATCGGCAGGCAGCGGCTGTGACAAATCGTTTGCCGCGCCACACGACACACACACACACACACACGTACGTATGAATTAAATACAAGTCATATTTATGGCCATGCATTACCCACACATTACGATTCGCATCGCTCCAGCACTGGGCCAAGGGCCTTCACCCTATTTGCCGCTTCGGAGTAAAATAAAAGCGAACTAAAATCTCCATGGCTTTGTGAACTGGCTCTAAATTGGACGAAACTTTGATTTTCTTGCGAATTTCTAGTATTTGTTGGGTGAGCACAGCATACTCACACTAAGCATAGCACAGCATAGCAGCACGTTGTCGACTTTTTATTAATTTGCCATGGTTGCGCAAAAACTTTTGCGAAGGTAAAACTAATTCGAAGCAGTTTTTGGAAATTAATTCATTTTCGCGGAAACGTTCTGGAATGTTAGCCTTCAGGTGGTGGTGTTGAAATTTTTGAAAGTGAAAATCGTGAGGTTCAAATTGTTGCACTGGGAATGTGGGATTTTCATTACTTTTGACTGTTTGGCACATTATGATCGAAATTGTTTTCGTGTTTTGGTCAGTGGAGATATTGTTTACTTAACCAACTTTTAACTGCCTTCTCAGTTTGGAATGCCAAGATTGCTGGTTATCAGGGTGCTCCACATATGTTGCTATACTTTGATTTTATTTTGTGATCTTCCAAAAATACTTCATGAAGTACTCTTATGTTGTTCAAAATCGAAGTATATGGACTAACCATACTTTTAACCACAATTTTGATAATTTTGAAATACTTTTTGCTTCATTGACATTTTTCATGACTTGCAATTGCTAAGTAAGATTTAATATCAATCCCACTCGCATTTTGTTAAAAATTAAATCGATGAAACTCGATTATTGTTTTTTTAAACAAATGGATATGTTCCCATAAAAAGACTCTTACGATTAGACTCACACAAAGGATTATAGTTTGCTATGACTACCACTTACAATTGCCCAACAGGCATTTACGAGACCAATGCACTCAGCTTCCTAAAATTTTACCTATCTTATATTACTGCCATCATTTTGCAAACACATGACTCCTCGATTAAGACTATTTTTTAGCAACTTACAAATTGGTTCGAATTAATAGGTTTTTCGCTCGACGGAGATCTTATCGGCTAGTTCCGATACCAGCCATTTGGCTCTAGCCAGCGTAGACATAACATCCAAGATATTTCAATCACAGTCTAAAGAAGAGAAGTTCCATCATCTTCTTCCAGACAAGTTTGATAACTGGCATTTGTAAAAATGTTAGCTTCTTCGCATACTTACATATGTACCTTTTGGACATATTCAGTCAAAACCAATCTTGGTGATAACAAGTAATTCATCTCATGTCTTCAGCTCTACTCAGAGCCAGAAGAGTTTGCAGTCTCGCAAGGTCTGGTTGTTAAACAGCACGAACTGAGCTCATGCGATGCACAGCTGTAAAGTACTAGGCCGACCCGTTACGAACCTAAAGCTAGAATGAAAGGCAAGATAGCCATTTCCAGTTGCCAAAACTTCATCTTTAGCCAGCTACTCCCATACTACAAATCACAGAGTAGCTTGCGATGGCAAGGTCAGATGAGGTTAAGAAATCGATTATAACTGGAATCTCACTTGGAAAGCTTAGAACGTCATCTCGTTATGTCACCTGAAACTCCTAACTCGTATACAATAGATCATCAAACTACATCAAAATCTATCGTCAACATTATGGGTCTTTCTCATATTTTGAAATCTACAATATTACCACCCAATACTTAATTCGTTGTACAAGTATATAAAACTTTACGAAACTCGGCTTGGAAAAAAAAAACATTTTTTCCGTGATATTGAGTTATACCTGGTAAAAAAACTTATTTCTGCGTTTTTCGAAGTTAGTCTCGAAAATCGGAATATTTGATTTCAAAAATCAAATGTTTTCGAAGTATAAAATTTTTAGTTTTGTTTTCCAACTTTGACCTTTATGGCATTTGTCATATAAGCTTGACCGAAAAACGATGTACAGCATTTAAACAAGTGATAAATATGATTGAGGCCCATATTTATATATTTAACTTTCGAAACTATTTTCAAAAAACGGAGAAATCTCTCTCTTTCACATATTTTATTTTTTTTTTATAAAAAGTATATCATATTTTTGTTTATTATAAAATTGTTTCATTAAAATGCATTGAAAAAATCGAAAAAAAATCGGAAAGAATGGCTTTAAAGATGTCATTCTGTTTACGATTCTTCTCGAACCTGCACTTGCTGGTGTGCTGTTGCACTCTACAACATTTTGACACGTTTACGGCCATGAGAAGATACCGAAACCTGCAAACTTGAAGATAAATATCAAAATAGACGTTTCTGCTAATTATTTAATTGTAATGGGCAGTCGGGTCTCACTGTTATCGGCAAAGTGCTTGAAGGCACGCAATCGAACAGATGTTCTTTAAAATTTGGTTAAAACCAAAACAACAACACGAAATTCAGCTAACACGATTGTGATACCAGCGTGTAGATATGCCAAGCCGTTAAGCTACCAGCAGCGCCAACGCTAGCCACTATCTGACAACCGAAGCTTTTAACGCAAACTATTTACAAAATGAAAGAAAAATATTTTCCAAAACTATTTAAAAGAACGCAGACGGCTTTACGTGGCGTACCAACACACACACTCACACACACACACACAAATTGCAACAATCGGCGCACTTTTATCAGGTGCGCCAATCAAACTCAAACACGGTCCGCCAAATTTTCTCACATAAAATAAAAATTTAAACAGCATCTCACCCCGGTGATCTTTGCTACTTAACGCTTGTCGCGCGCAAACGCCACCACCAACAACAACAATGCCAACGCCAACAGTTTCGGGCGCCCTACCAACGCCAATATAACTGTGTAATACTTAGCTACAGCAGCAGCGACAAGTTGCTGGCCGATTTTGTTGCTTAGTGGACGGCATGGCACAACACACCGTGGCATGGCATGTCAGTTGGCTGGAGTTGGCACTGGCGGTCTGACCGATGGCTGAACGCTGTGCAGGCGCAGGCTCGAGCGCTTGCATACTTGAACTTATAAGCTTAGATTGTTGTTGTCGCTCGCCGGCTGATATGGCAAAGGCTGTTGCATAAACGCCGACGCGATAGCGTGCCTACCAGCATAATATTCTTGGAAAACGCGAAAACAATAAATAAATAAATAATATAAAAATTGAAAATTGCATGCGAAACCTTTAATGTTGGCCACCAAAACCCTATGTGTTTTAGCACCCACATGTCTCGACACGGCTCGGCACACATGTAATGTGAACGCTGATGTTTTCGGTTCGGTGTATGTCTTCTACATAGATGCCTAGATAGTGCGGAGACACGTAATTTTAAGAAAATCGACTAGATTGGGAACAGAGCGCCGTGTGGATTATTTTTGGAAAAATGCAAACTGTGTGAGTTTATGTATGTATGTATGTATTTTAGGGTGCTCGATGGCAAAAATTTGCGAATTCAGAATTAATATTTTGTTTTTGTCGAAGATTTGAACCACAATTCAATGCATTTTTAATATACCACTGAACTTGCGACGTTGACAAGTTTATCTCCTTAGAACTGCCACCTGATAAATATCCTCACAATCTTTGTTACCTCAGCCTACTTTCAGAACTATAGTCCGTCTTTACGATGGCAGCTTCTTTAGGAAGACTCGATTGAGCCTTTCACTTCTGTCTGGGAGCCATCCTTTATTCGCAGTGATTCAAGAATCATAATGTATGCATATCTACATACCATCTGATCAAACTGGTCCATTAAACGGCGGGCGACATCCGGTTTGATAATCATGAAATTTTGTGTTTCCAATGAGAGCGCGACTACAAAATCGCTGAAAAATTTACAGAACTATTTTGGGAAGTCTACTTAATCACGAACAGAAGTATTTAAGTAGCGCAAAACATTCAGTGAAGGTCTTGAAATCATCGAAAACTGGTCTCATATGAGTCGTCCAACCAGTGCTAATGACGACAAGGTCGAATAAGTTAAGGAAACAGTGATTCAAAATCGTCATGTTAAAATCAAAGACATATCTCGGGATTTCTTATGAACCGACTCAGCACTGTTTTGAATATGAATCGTGCCAATGATAGAATCGTACAAAAAATCCTGAATCCTTTACAAAATCGTCGACGAGTAGAAGTCGCCCAAGAGATGCTTGACAACGTAGCTGAGGACCACACATTCAATAAACGTATCATTACTGATGACGAGACGTAGGTTTATAAATATCACGTTGAAATATTCCAACTATCTAACGAAGAGCACTCCAAAAATGAGCCGAAACAATAACCGAAGAAAATCGCTGAAGGCTTTGAAGGCTCTGAAGGCCATCCCAGCCGTTACTAACATCAAGTGTATGGACAACTGGATTAGGCATTGACATGCTTGTGTTAGCTCAAAAGACTATTTTGAAGCCAATAATAAAGATTTTTATTGAAATACCAAAAATTCTTTTTTCAGTCCGGTTCATTTTTGATCGGATGTATAAAAGACGGCTCTTTGAAGAAAGTAGCAGAAAAGGCAAATATATGTATATTTTAGTATAGCATAAGCTTTTCAAAGAAGCTGGGAACATCGAATAAAATGGTCAGCGCAAATCTTATAGAACAAGAAGAAGGGTATCGAGAAGTTGCATTGTATGCCTAGGAAAGGTATGCAATGAATTGTGGCGTATGCAGTTACTGTAGGCATCTCTAAACTTAAAAAGTTCTAGGTTTCTCAGATTTAAAAGCCCTGAAGTTGAACTTTTACTAATGAAGTTGCCACTTGCATAGGCAACAACTATTAAAAGGACAAAAATTCTCTCGTTGTACATCTATTTGGCGCTGCTACAGACTTCTCCTCGATTACTAAGTAAAGAATCTTCCCAGAAAAAAAAGCGATCACCCTGCGGTTTAAAGCAAAGAACACACACACATGTGGCAAAGTGGTGTTGCCACAACGCCATATGTAGCAGCAGCTAGCGGTAACATAATGATATTATCAACATAGCGACAGAACAACAAAGCCATGGAAAAACTCGCAACAAATCGAAATGAAAACGAACGTGAAAACGCGCCAAAGTGAAACTGCAAGATGGAACTGTGCATTGTAACTGTAATGCGCTGTTGCATTTGTGTTGTTGCACAGTCACAAACTGCGTACCACTGCGATTCGAATTGTTGCCACGACGAGCGTGGCAAAATCGATTTGAAGCAGCGCAAAAAATTTGCCCGCAGTTAAAAAACGTTTTAGATTAAATGCGGACGATTTGTGATTTGTTGCGGACGCTGGCGAATGCTGCGGCACTCGGTGATTTTCATGCCACAGCATGTTTGGCTGTGTTATTTGCACTAATGCTGGATTGTGTTGTTCTCCTAACCGCTGGCCCGCGGACTCAATGCGCATGCGCATATGTGTACACATGTAAAGGAGGCTTCGCCTTGATCGCTTGGTCGCACTCGGTTGACCCATAAAAATGCCAAGGGGTCTGCGGTTGTTCTACAACAAACAATAAAATATTTACATATGCATATGATGGTTTATTGTTGTAATGTCGGTTGGTGTTACTATTTTTGGCATTGCCAACTGCTCTTAAGTCCATTGTGATGATCACATTTATTGCTGACTTCAAGCTGGATGCTGTTAGCAAATTGACAGTGCATTTTTTTGCTCTGCTTGTGCCTTCTGTGCTTCTTTTGCTTCTGCCCCTGCGAGCGCTGCTCCAACGGTCTACAACTGAACAGTTGCGGCTCCTGTCGTTGAGCGCTCATTTATCATTTTGTCAAATTCGACATTCGACGCGCATTCAACTGTCAACGATTACTACTGTTAATGCAGCAACAACAAAAATGGCTGCCAGATAACGTTCGAACACTTTTTGCTGCCGCGGCTGCTGCCACAAAGCACACTTTCGCTTGCAGCTGTTTTCGTAGCCAAAAGAATGCCGCTCGTAAATTCGCGCAAAAAAAAGGAAAAACAAAACAAATGTGCAACAAGTGGTTGCAAGCTACTTAGTAACTACCATTTGCATTAAGTTTGTTGTTGCAGTGCTCAGAATTTATTTTTGGTTGCTATCTGAGCCCAAACAATTTACCTGCAACAAATATGCCTCACTTTATGTCCCCTTTATCCCTTCTCTGCCACTAAACACCCACCTAGGGTGGCTGCTTCAGGAAAATAGTATATATACATATAAATTTACTTTGCAAATTACCGTTGCCAATTTCTGTGTTTATTGACTCACCCGAACCACTCAGCCATTTACCCATTCACCTATTGACTGACTGACTGACCGCACAATCGACAACTGACCGGCTCTGCAGCGGCTAAAAGCAATGCCGGCGCTCAATCAGCCACCTCGCCATCTGCTCCTTGCCCAACGGCCAACTACTGACCAAGTCAGCGGGATTCGTTGCTTATTCGACTGCTTTTTCGATGTTTCCAGTATACATACTTCCCTCGTTGCTTGTTGGCCGGTTCGGTGGTGGGATAATTTCGGATCATTAGGTTAAATTTGTCACGAATGTGACGCGTCGATGGGCAATTTTCGGACAAATGCACTTTTCATTGTGTTCAAGTAGTTTCGGGTAAGCTTTTCGTTTTTCCTTTTTTGTGGTTTTGTCCTTTTCTGCATTATGTGCTAGTGCAAAAGTTCACGCTGCCTCGGGTATGTTGCAACATGTTATATTAATAACAAATTATTATGTTTTTTGAGATTAAAATGTTAGGCACATGATTTCCGATAATGAAAATTTTATTTTGAGTAAAACATCAACAGAGTATAAAAAATTGAGGCATGTGTTTAAATCGCGTATATATTTCACTTGCGAAGTTGAGGTTTTAAATATTCGAAAACATTTTTTTCTTAAAATATCTTTAAAGAGAATTCTCCTTCTTGAGGTTAAGATGTGGAAGGCAAGCATTTTCGAAACTCTCTCCCTGGAATCCATTAGGTGTTGGTAATAACAACGTCGGATAATGTTGTAGATCTTTGAAATGTTCAAGACATAGAATTTGAGACTATATCGCTCCAGCTTATTGGGATAACATCATTTGCGCGAATACCATGTAGACATGGATATACTTGTATTAAAGATGAATTCATAATGCTATTAAGAGATCAATGTCCAGAACTTTTGAAAAAAAAAATGGTTCGATGAACTTATTTGAAAAGGACTATACATATAACATAAATTAAGGGAAAGCTAATTTGCGGGCGATCTGAAATCAAGAAGTAGAAAGGGCTTTTGGGTGTTTAAGGCTAAATAAAACTGGTTTATAGTCATTTTGAGACTATGATAAACCAACCATTTACTATAATTCAAAAATAGCTGTACCTGGTAGAAAATTTTCGAATTCAAGTTCGAAATTAGGATACATGAAATACCCCACAGATCTTACATTATATCAGATACAACATTTTCCTTCAGATTTGTGGAGTAGAGTAATCATTCATCTCCAAATCCGGAAAAACTACAAGTCTATCGGGAAATCATTTAACAAAGTTTCATGTAATAAAAATAGACACATACTCATAACTACTTCATTATCAGACTCTTCCGGGAGTCTGGTATAGTGGAATCGCTAGAAACTGCATAGTCGATGAGCAAACCAGATGGAGCTTCCTTACGCCGCTCATATTGGATTGAGAACGATAGACGTTCTAGCACTGGCCTATGGACTTCGCGTGCGCTTATCAGACATTAGTTGACAGCCAGGCTCTACGCAACTGCGACCTCCCTCTGGCATAGAATAGAACGTAGGAGGTCTTCCGAACTAGTTGCCATTTCCAAAGTTCATCTTAGCGCATTCTTTGAAGTTCTTACTGCACATTGTCCAATAGGTATTCTGCTGTAAGTCTAAAAATCCAGTCGGACGTAAACTGTAAAACTTATATATGTAGATGAAGGTGAAAGGGAATCATCAAGACACTATCTCCTCCATTTTACAGCTTTTGCAAGATTGAGTTTGAATGCTAGTCTTGTATTCGTCAGACTAGGAGACATAGCGGAAACTGACATTAGAAGCCTCAACAAATTTTGTAATCGGCTCAAATCATTTCACCGATCTATGACCACAATGAACTGGTAATAAGCTTTTCAAGTGAGATCCCTATTAAGATCTATATTCATAATCATAATCAATGTCTCAGAAAAATTAGAAAATTTTTGCATTTTCTGAGACGGTAGATCGTCACGCTGACATCTGATGTAACACAAACGCATACGAAATAATATTAACTTCTAAAATTTATCTAAAAGCGATTTCTAAAACAACACTTGGTAGGAAATAGCGAATCGATAAAGGCTAGTATCTGTCAATATCTACCAAATGCGCTTTAGTTAAAACCATTAACGTCTGCTACGGCTATACAATCCAGACTTCCACTCAAAGCATCAATTCATCACACTCTGAGACCCAATAAGTTATCCTCTCATATGCTTCAAAGTCCAAGCCTCAGCCTCACTGTCCATTTCATTTCGCTACACCATATCTAATGGACAAGCACGTAATCAAGCACGAAGAGGAAGAGTGGAAAGTTCGAGCTTGTATGTCGGTGTGTGCGCATGGGCGATAGGTGAAAAAACGGGCAAATATTTGAATGTCTGAACAATCTGTCTAAATCCAACACTAAAAATTCATGTTCAATACGTGTAAATAAACCAAATTGGTCACGATTTTGGTATTTTGTAGCGTTTTTCGGCCGACTGCCGGCTTAGTTAGCGGCTAACGATTGCAGCAACGAAGCCACTTGGACGGCGGCGGTTCGCTGATGTAGCGGAACGTCTTTTTTGTTGTTGCTTCAATTGTTGTTTTTTCGCTGCCGCATCGCCGCCGCAGTCGACTGGTTTTACTGGGTTTTCCGCGTTGCCATGCATGCCAGAATAATAGCGGTTATGGTTGTTGTTGTTGTTGGTGTTAGTGTTTTTGCTTTTGTCACTGATCCTGCTCTGCTCCTCTGCACTCCAACAGTCCGCTTCTAACATCAGCTGCCAATATTACAGCCAGCGGTGAGAGATGTTGCATTTATTGATATTCTTGTTGCTGTGCTTCTCGTGTTGTTTTTGCTGCTGTTTTTTTGTCATTGCTCTTGTAACGGACGCATGCACGTCGCATGTAGTGCTTATAAAAATTGTTCGACAAGCTGGTAGCATGAGACGCAGCAACATTTACGAGCTACGTTAACTGGCTTATTGGCATGGACGTGCAACAGCAGGAGCCAACTTGTTGCATGTGACTGCCGGCACTGTGCAACATCGCTATGTGCAGCGCAGACGGCAGACTGCGCACGTCTGAGAAATTATAAACCAATTAAATTTTAATATTTTTTATGGGTGCGCAATTTGCATGGAACAATTTGGAATAACAACTACAACAACAAAATCAATAAAGCGCAAAAACAATATGTAATAATAACAACAACCAGCAGCGTCGCGTGACAGCCGCTTAAGAAATATGTACGCTGACAACATACACACATAAATCTAATTTGTTAACAAATTATGTGCTAAATGCAGAGGGAAAAGCCAACAAGCACTTCTAGACTCTACCAAATAGGGACACATAGGCTGTAAGATTGCTTGGTAACAAAGTATAACAACCATGCGGTTTTTCTGTATAGAGAATAGTAAATATAGCGATTAACTGAAGAGGTACTACAGAGTGGCTGCAAAGAAAGGAATTTGGAAGATTTTTGTTTTTTATTATGAGAAATTTGCTAATCGATTAATAGTAGAGGCCTCATATTCTTCTTCTTTACTGTCGTAAACACCGCTTACGCGATTATAGCCAAATTAACAACAGCGCGTCTGTCGTTTCTTCTTTTCACAACGTGGCGCCAATTGTAAATGCCAAGCGAAGCCAGGTTCTTCTCCACCTGGTCTTTCCAACGCAGTGTATGTTTTCCTCTTCCTCTGCTTCCCCCGGCGGGTACAGCGTCGAATACTTTCAGAGCTGGAGTGTTTTCGTCCATTCGGACAACATGACCTAGCCAGCGTACCCGCTGTCTTTTAATTCGCTGAAATATGTCAATGTCGTCGTATATCTCATACTGCTCATCGTTCCAACGAATGCGATTTTCGCCGAGGCCAACGCGTAAAGAACCCTAAGTCTTTTGCAGAACTTTTCTCTCGTAAACTCCTAGGGCTGTCTTATCAGATGTTGTCATCATCCATGGCCCTGCATCACATAGCAGGACGGGAATAATCAGTGACTTATAGAGTTTGGTTTTCGTTCGTGCAGAGAGGACTTTACTTCTCAATCCAAAGTAGCACTTGATGGCAAGAGTTATTCTGCGTTAGATTTCCAGGCTGACATTGTTGTTGCTGTTAATGCTGGTTCCAAGGTAAACGAAATAATCTACAACTTCGAAGTTATGACTGTCAACAGTAAGGTGGGAGCCTTGTCGCGAGCGCGACGACTGTTTGTTTGATGACAGGAGATTCTTAGTGCGTTTGCATGGCTCTCATCCGAGGCTGTTTACGATTTTTCATTGGTAGTGTTTTATACGTGGCAGATCCCAAACCCAGCGCTCAACCCTGTGGAGGGCATGTTTCGCCTTCTCACTTTAGCTCGTTTTTAAATGGATGTTTTCTGGATACCCAAAGGATACTTGGTCAACTACCGGAAGTCGTGAGCTGCTTGAGCAAACTAAGATGAAGAGCTCCCTACGATCTAACCTAACCTATTCCTTCTAAACAAGATATTCATGATAGCTTCTTGGAAATTATTTTTCAAACCCATAATGCAAGAAACATGGACGTATTGGGGAACAGTGTTACAAAGTCTATAAAAAAATACTTACGGAATCTAATTAATATCTAAAAGTTAAAATCTTACATGATATAAAACATATTAAAAAACAAAGGCTATAATTGACGTGATTGGTTCATAGCCTATCTCGACTTTACGTATATAAAGATTCAAATTCTTTAGGATTACTCTCCAAAAGATGTACTGAACAATGAGAAATATGTCTTAATAAATCTTACTAAAAGAAACCTCAGAGACATAATATCAAAATGGATGAGATCAGGTATTAAGTTGTTCATTACATAAGCCACTAAATATCCCACACATTAGGTGAGGAACATGAACCCTTCGATATATTTATACGATGCGATAAACACACCATCGAAACTCTATAAAATTGCAATCGTTTATCTTCCCCGTACCACTCTAAGTTAGCCCCGACTATTTTCTCCACTTTGTGGCACTGTCATTTCTTTCCACCGCTAACACCAATTGTTGCATAAAATTATACTTGTAATTCTTGCCAACAACTATTGCCACATTTTCGCAGCAATTTCTTACGCTGACCTGCTATGCAGACCACAGCAATGCAATATGTACTTAGATTTGAGCGAGTGTGTGTGTGTGTGCATACATAAATTTTCATTGAACGACGGCACAGCGGTGTCGGTGCTTTTATGTATATGCAACATTGCGTGTTGCAGTCGCAGCAGTCGACTGCGCATAAAAAGGCGAAAAATCGTGGTACGTACTAATTACCCTATGGGGAATACACGCGCTTGCCGCGCCAGCACCCACCCGCCGCAAACGCTGACGTTGCATATACAAATAAATCGTTGCAACGCGCTGCGAGGCCAGCACACAGCGAGACAGAAGCAGCAACAAAGTTGTACTGAACAACAGCATCAGTGCAACAGCAACAACATCAGCAATGAAGCCAGTTTTTGCCTCGTCCTTATTCGTATTTTAAAGTCGCATCCAGTTTTTGCGCGCGAATGCCTTGCAACTTTTGTTGCCTTTTGCTTTTGTCAATCCGTTTTTGCTGTTGCTACTGCTTTTGCACATTATTGTTGTAGGCGATCGGACAAACGGTAGCAGCCGTCGAGATGCGATTAGACTACCACCGCATGAGGCATGCCGCAGCCGCATAAACTGGAGCACCTGTGGCGCGCAACCTGCACCAGCCGCAGACAGCAGCAGCACAAATGGCATCGCCACAACTCGTGGCAACAGCGCTGACAGTGCCAACAGTAGCAGCCAGCTAAAGCGACTGTCATTGCTTTTGAGTGTTGCAGCAACGGCGAACGCAGCGACGACCATGCACAAAGCCTCTCGGTGGTTGGTGGTGGCGGTTTTGGTGTTGGCGATGGCGACGTCGGCGATCCGTGGTCCATACACTCAAAGTGTCAATATTTGTCAAAATGTCAATTTCAGCGACATATTCACTTGATCAAGGCATGCGGTGTGTGTGTATGCGTGTGGAGGCTTATACACCTGCACACAAATGCATTGGTGCAACTTGCTGCAGTTGCTACCAGGCTATGTTGTGCTTGATGGTGCATGCATACCACCACATATGTATAACGGGTATGTTGAGTGTGAATCTGTGCCAAATGTCCAACGTGTCCGCATGCTCTACACTAGTGTCCACACCAAAGCAACAACAACAGCAGCAAACACCACATGGCGTGACAACAAGTTAAACGACTGACTAGCGTTAACGGCGCAGGCGGCTAATTTCACTGCAATTGTTGTTGTAGTTGTTGTTGTTATTTTAAAAGTGGTTGTTGGCGCTGCTGTTGGTGATGTTGGTGGCGGTGGACAGCGCCTTTTCTGTTGCTGGTGTTGAGTTGACATTTCTCATTGTACGAGTATACAGTTGTTGTTGTTTTTGTTGCTATTACTGTTGCTGCCACTCTACCGGCTGACGATTGCACGTAACGGCCGCTGCTGTCCACTTGCCGCCCATTGACGTTGACGAAGGTGTTTCGCCGTTTTGCGCTCGCTCCGCCGCCGATAACAATTTAGCCGCTTTCGATAATGAATGCGTCCGCCTAATCGTGAAAATGTCACTGACAGCTCGGTTCAGCAATTATTTATTTTCCTCACAATTAGTGATATCGCATGGTCTAAAGTAAATGTCGTCAACTAAGTCTTCGCTGCGTTTTGTGAATGGCTGCGGAGCTCTCTAGCTACCACTAACCTACTACAACAACAACTACTAAACAATTACAACAAATACTACAGTAACTACAACTACCACTGAGGAGTCTTTTATTTTGTACTTGTTTAACGATTTGTGGTCGGTCTGGTTTGGTCGGGCGAAAAACTGAAAAACTTCGCTGTGTGACAGCCGTGACAGAAATATGAACCAAAGCAGGCCTCTGCAACTATGCGCGTTAGAAAGGTCTATAAATTCATTTTTTACAAGCCGGCAATCGTAGACCTGCTTGTCTGTGGAAAAATAGCAAGAAGTTTTAAGAGTTCTTACATAAAGAAACGTCGAAACAAACATTCGATCATTTCGATTGCAGATCTTTATCTTTAGATTCCGCAGCATATCTTTTTTTTGATCAGTGGTTGGCTGTTAAGGGAGGCACAGGAGCACCGGGCCACAAGCAATCGCATTAAGGTTATTATGAAGTCTGCTGTGTCTCCAGATGGTATCAGTCATCATCTACCTTATCCAAAAACTCAGAGGATTTGACTAAAGGCCATTGGGAGCCGTGGAAGATATCCGAACTCAAATAATATTTCAGCGTTTCATTATTTTTCACACATGTTCTGCTTTCTACCAAATGCACGTCTTCAATTTTCTGAGGGTGGGATCTTAAGTTCCCTTTTTCCAGCAGTAAGATCTGTTTGGTCTGCCCACCATCAACACCACCTCAAAGTAACATTGTGGTATGCCCAGTGTAGATTTGAGGTCTTCCTCTAAGGTCCATTGCTTCAAACTATCCTTGAAGGAGCTGAGAGGTCTGAGGCAGCTTAAGAAAATTGTGTTTCTAACTGCCTATATGATTTTACATTCTGATTAGAACAGAAACCTACCGGCCACCTTATGTTCCGGAATAAAAGACTGAATTGTAGTCATTTTGTTTGAAGTAATAGATCACCACAGAATAAGCCCGCTCCTATGCCTATTTCAGCTTTTCATCTGTCGGCAAACATATAGATTTTGCCTTTGGAACTGTTGATCACAGAACCTTTGGTCCATTCTTTTCTATTGAGGAATGAAGACTTTGCGTTTAATTCCGCATGAAACTGTTTTTCTCTGACCCCTTCCAAATTTAGCCTGAGTTCTAGTTCCAGAAGCCTAAAATCAACAGCTAACTAGCTGTAAGCACTGAATCATATCTACTTTAACTGAATACATGTTGGCTGACTTATCTCCAGAGTGTGTGTTGATGATTGCGCCCGTAATTCCCAACAAATAGGTCCGTTGCGCCCATCCCACCATGCTATATGTACGTGTGCGACGGATAACAATTCCGTAGAGCTAGTAGACCATGTTGGATCGTAAACCCCACTACGGAGCAATGGCTCTTCATCAGAAGCTCTTGATTCGAAGGGCTTTGGATGCCTCCTCCCGCTTAGTTTTTTTTGAAAATGCTTTGGAGGCAAAAGATCTACCCACGATAGCCAATATCAGTGCCGTGTTATTTAATACACCTTCTACTTCAATGAATGTCGCTAAGTTGAATTTTTCATTTTTCGAAAGAAAACTGGTCCCAACTACGTCATGTATTCAATCGATATGATTGGTCGGTTAGTCCCTTAGATCAGAAAGAGGCTTACGGAAGGCAATATGCAAGGTGCGTTCCAAAGTAAACTGGATATAAAAAAAACAGAACAAATGTTTTTTTCGGCAAAATCAATTGATTTTATTCAAAATAGTCTACTTCGGCTCCAATACAACTTTTTGCACGGTCCAAAAGCATGTCGAACGAGTGTTTTACCTAGTTGGCCGGTGCAAGCCTTTTGAATGGCCTCTACGTCTGCATAACGCTTTCCTTTCATGGGCAAATGCATTTTTTCGAAAAGGAAGAAGTCGCACGGTGCCATATCAGGTGAATACGGGGAGTGGTTAATGGTTAAAATGTGATTTTTGGTCAAATAATCGTCCTTCGAATGTTGGATTCTGAGCAATTTTTGGTCGTCAGTCAATTTGTGCGGAACAAACCGTGCACACACCTTTTGTAAGCCCAAATGTTCGGTCAAAATGCGATAAATCGATGTTTTGGAGATGTTCAATTCCATTTCCATGAATTTCAATGATGATTTCGGCTGATTTTTGATGAATTCCCGCACAGATTCGATGGAATTTCCAGTCGACATGTTGTTCGTCATTTATGTCCTCACGACCACTGTGAAAACCACTCGTGTACTCTGCTACGGGACAGGCAATCATCGCCATCAACCTGTTTCATCAATTAAAACGCTTCGGTAAAAGTTTTACCAATTTTAAAATAAAATTTAATGTTGGCTTTTTGTTCGAGGTCCATTTTCACACCGATAACACAAACATACTGACACTTAAAACGCAATAACTTCACTTCCAATCTATAAAATGAAATCATGACATTCTCACTGGACAATCGATAAAGATAGCAGCTTCTAACGCACCAGTCGACATATAGATAGCGACACCTGGTGCGCTAGATTTAAAAAGTCCTGTTTACTTTGGAACGCACGTATATGACATAATGTGACACATTTTTCTATACAGGTCTCTCCGTTCAGTCATCGTTAGTGTATTATTCACCCAGCTTTCTTAACTTTTCCTTGATCCTATTTAACTACTTATATGAGTTTTATTGAGTCTTTACCTTTTTTATTATTTCAATTACCAAATAATATAAATTTCCCGATCAGCAATCCAAACCGAGGGTAGTGAATAACCATTTAAACTACTGCAATTCGCACCAAATCAATTTATTTAATGAAATGTATGCGGAAATATACACACGTCGCCTGGCAATTAACAGCATAACTAATTTGTTTTTAAATTTCCATGAATTTTCAGCAATTTGTTAATTCGCTAACTAATTACAATTATTTAAAAACAAATACGGCTACATACAACTAAGTGCCCGCGGCTAAACAGCTGAACATTTACACAAATTGCGCTGAATCGCTTCACATGCTGCATGGCAGTGTTGCACGAAGTGCGGCGATTGTGTGTGCCGGGGGTAAGGAGTCACCGTGTGCGAACGTGTAATTTATTTTGCAACGGCGAAAACTTATTACCCACAAATGGAAGGCGGAGCGTCAAAATGTCTTTATTACAAAAAAATTCAAAAACTCGGCGCTCTTCTACGAAATCCGTTAAGCAAAAAAACAACTAAATTTACTTAAAATATTTGTGAAGTGTGAGTATGTGCGTGTGCAGCACACAGCTCGTATAGGCATGCGAATGTGCCACAGTTGACTGTTGTGGCGCATCAATGGCATTTTGTCCAGCATGCTTAATGCAACAGACTCGCTGCGTCGCAGTGTGGACTGCGTGGGTTGTGTGGCAAATTAATGCACATCAGCGAGTATGAGATACGAGTATGTTACTTTGTAAATATGTGACTGAGTATGTGAAAATAATCACACGGGATGTGATACTTATGGATGTCGAAATAATCCAAATTATGCAGGTGTTCCCAAAACTTTAAGAGCTTAGGAGTTTACTGAGTAATCGCCGTAGATTTGGTAAATAAATTGTATATAATGTTAGTATAATAATATATGTGATATTTTTAAATATATTACTATATCATAAATTGAAATTTATAATATGTCTCTGATCTCTGAATTTTAAGGTTTAAGGAGGAGACGTAAGGGTGGCCTCCTAGGTTTTTTCCTAATACTTCAAAAACATTCACTTTTGTTTATTAAATCAAGCTGGATTTAGTTATAGCTCGACACAATATATTTAGCATATCTCATAATTTAAGTTTTTAAGACTCTCTTTATTTATTAAAACAAAAAATCTGCAAAAATCTGAATCTTTCAGAGCGAAATATAGTATATTCGTTCAGAACTAAGCAACAATATTTTATTTATTATTTAGAAGGAATGCATATTGATATATACAGACGAGTAAATATATTAAGCATTGGCATTTCGTTTTGAGTGTTTGTAAATACATTAATCTGGTCCAAGCCTAAAGAAGAGAAATCGGTTAAGGCTTTTTCTCAATCGTTTTGAGTGTGCGACAAAAATTTATAAATATATTTGAGTATCGGTGAAGACAATCCCTGAATTTCTAGACAAGTCGACTTTTAAAATTCAAAAGGGGTCCTAACGGATCACTGTCTTATTGGCAGACATACAAGCAGACTAAGTATTCTATACGACAATTACTTCAGAACCTGTAAGGAGAAAAAAAGAGGATACTATTAAACATCTTCTATACGTAGGCAAGGCTTTATATAGGAAAAGAATTGACACTATTGGTCGAGGGTTTCTTGACGGTGTCTCGAAGTTTGTACAGATAAAACTTTGGCTATGAAGTTAATCAGAAACTTCAGAGAGGACATAATAGGGTGACGGAATTTTAGTACTGGTGGCCCCACAAAGACCTAGATGTGTTGTCAGACATCCACACTACTTACGGACTTACCTAGTGAGTAAGGAATCAGAAGAGTTGTTCAAACAAATCGGAAACACTGAATGAGAACGGTTGAAAAGCTTAGATAAATATGTGACAATGTATGAATTTACATATCGTTAGTGGACCGCTTTCCAAGATAATGTGCCATGTCATAAGTCAGTGAGGACGATGGAAAAAATGCATGATTTTGCTTTGAATTGCTTTCGCATCCACTACATTCTGCAGATCTTGCCCCCAGCGACTATTTCTGTTCTCAGATCTCAAAATAATGTTTGGTGGGTCTTCATATTCGAATGACGAGGTGATCGTCGAAACTAAGCCCTAATTTGAAGCAGAGAGCAAATCGTACTACAAAAATGGAGTGTGATAACGCCTTGAAAAGAACTATGTTGAATAAAAAATAACGAATTTTGTCAAAAACGTTGTTTTACGATGGTAGCGGAGGTGAGAAATGGTGAATCGATTACGTACATACCATATTTTCATCTTACCTCCCTCTTTATATTTAAGACAATTTCAAGCTGGAAAGATTTGTAAATATGTTTCACGCGAACTTAAGAGACTTTATAAAGATTTTTTTTTGGCTAATTTGTAACTACAGACAAGGGCGTTGAATTCATTATTTTCAAAAGAGAATATTTTTGAAACACTATGAAATCTAGATAGAGCTTACTTCTTTAAACCTAAGTGGATGTACCATAGTTGTGAATCCATGGAATTTTGTTGTGTCTCTCCACAGATCATGCTTAGACATACTGACACATACTTTCAGCCGCATGAACTAAAGCAGGAAATTAAGTTATTAAATGGAGGTGGGCACTTTCGAGTGAGTTTTTTTTCTAGTTGTTTAAATATTAAAGGTAAATTGTTTCGTCGCGCCGGTGCATCTGGCGCAACACCACCTTCAAGTGGCCCCGTAATGCAATCTAAAAGTGAATAAAAAAGATTTACACTAAAAACAAGTGTGAAAAAATTTATGGCAATCAAAGTCTACGCCCCACATAATAAAAACGCTTATGGTACATGCAACAAAGCAAATCAGCCACATGAGCATAGATTGTGGAGCGCTTACACGTGCTTAGAGCAGAATAATAGAAAATGGATTACAGTTGCGCATGCGAGCATTACTCGAGTCCACATGCCGCACCGATAAATAAGTTATCTGGCGAACTTTCGGCTAATAGAGCCAACTACCGGCAACATGCAGCAACATTACGCACACACACAGGCACATTCAATAAAAAAAGAAAAGAGAATAAGTGATTCCATTGCTGTGGCATTTGCATGCGCGCCAATAAGTTGCCACAAAGCAGGAGGTGAGCACATTAATATAAGCAGCAAAGGTCAAATCCATACATACCTTGATATCAACTATTAAATATATGTAAACAAAGTGCAACACGAATACACATGTAGACGCTCGTGTGAGCGCCTAAAAAATTACTTAGCATATAATTGCGCCAACAAGACAAAGAGTGCAGCATCTGGCGTTAATCTTGTCTGCGTAGCGCTGAGCGCTTCCTCAGCGTTGCACTTCCCGGCCAGCGCCAAGGCACATGTGTTGTTGCACTTACAATATTGCCACATTACTTATGCCCACACTAACTTAAACTCGAATCTTGTACATACACATGCATTTTTGTTTGCGTGTGCGTGTGTGTGTGTTTGTCTGCACACCGGCGGCAATAATTGATGCGTTCGCTTGACCTGTAGGAGTTGCTAAATCACAGATTATCCATGCAAGACAATCGCGCAGACGCCCATTGAGGATTTGTTGCATGCGATTACAGTTACATTGTTGTTGCTGGTTTCATTGAATTTATTTTTGAATATGGCTTGTGGCTTGGCTTTGCTGCGATTTTCCTGCAGGAAGTTCAGTCGCAGACGGAAGTGTGTTTAAGCAGTATGCTTAACCCTTAAGTGGTTGATGGGACACTTAGGAGCTGAAAGTTGCTTCATGAAAAAAAGTTTCTAAAGAAATGGTATTTCAGAATACAAAATCCATTAATAATGCCTCCAGATTGAGAATAAGTGTTATCTTGAAAATACGCGGAGATCGAACTGACCTGCACCACCACTGCCATTAACGGTTTAATTTCGGGATTGTGCATATCTTCGAAGACTTGAAAATACGAATGAAGCAAAGTGGAGTAAATCGTAAATTTTATGAGATAAAAAGTATGTTCACTATCTTCAAACTCCGAGAAGTACATCCATGCTTAAATATTTGTGGCAAATGGAAAAATGTTTTATACGCTCTTCAAGAAGCCTATTACTTCTTAGCTTGAATACATGAGAGATGAAGTGAAGTAAAAACAAACCCGTGCATCTGGTGTAGCAATTTAATATTCGCTTACCACTTAAGGGTTAATGTTTATCGAAAAGATTTGAATCAGCTTCGCTACAGCCCCGCATGCAACAGCCTAAGAAATTATGGCTTATGGAAAATTTATTTGAAAATAACTTCTTTGCATATAATTGACAACACCGTTAAATGGCTTCATTAAAAGCACATTTTTAACGTGAAATTGCAAGGCTCATCTGATGCAATAAAGAAATGGAGGGTTTGCATGGCAATGCTATGGAGTTGTAAAATATATATATTTTAAACGTGATAACTCGATTGCCACTAAAATGTTATAAAATGTATAGTTTCACAATTTTTCACTTTTCTTGGAAGAAATTTAAAGATTTACCAAAAACACTTATGTTCTTTATGAACCGTGCTCTTTAGTAGAAACAAACTAAAACAAGTAAAGAAGGGCTAACCTTCATGGTTTTCGTGTAACCATACATTTTTTACTCTTTCAATTTGCAACGATCAAAGTTCGCCAATTTCCTTCAGAAAAACGTGGGTGTTGAGTATTAGTATTGTCCGATTTCATATATTCTTGCCAATACTAAATACTTTTAACATGTTACATATTAAAAAAATTTCCCTGTATAGCATTAAGATACCTCACATACAATCACCAATTGTATGGAGTAAAATCAGTCAGAAGTTCGAAAATGCTGATATTAATAACTGTGCAGGGGCTAGATTAAGTTTTCGCCCAATTTTATATATTTTATGAATTTAATGCACAAAAATACACTTTTATGAGTAAAACACGCTCTCTCATTTTCATTGAGATAACTCACACATTGGCCAGTATATGCGGTACAAAGTCGCCCGGAATTTCGAAATTTTTTATTTTAATATTATAGTAGTTCAGGGAGGTATTGGCGCAATTCAACCATTTTTTATACACAAAAAAGCTATTGTCAGGAAAGGATTCACCCTGAATTTCAATTGTATATCTCAAATATTTACCGATATTTTTGGTCACGAGTCAACTATAGACACTGAGATCTACATTCCCAGTATTTGGGGGCTTGAACAGTTTTAGTTGGTGAACAAAACTAGTATAATCTCTAGCAACATGTTGGCAGAAAAAAAAAACAAATTTTGGAGAAACACTTTTTTGAGTGTTTTTGAAGGGTTTTGGCATTAAGCATTGCTGCAAAAATTTATACCAGCGCAATGACAAACATAATGTAGCGCCAGAAATGAATATTTGACGTACTAAATGTGTGAAATCAGAATTTTGTTCAGAATAAAAATGTTTGGACTTCAAAATTAATTAGTAACAACTACTGCATGAGGAAAGCAGAATAAGTCGTATTCACTAAGCGTATAAAAAAGTATAGTTTTTATTAATGAAGAGCAGAAAAACTCCTGCCAAAAGGTAACACTTTCTATGAACAATAATTATGCTCTATACGCTTTTTATCATTCCTGTCCTATTATGGGATCCGAAACATGAATGATCACGAACCGAATTGAGAAGGCACTTTGAGCATTCAAGTCCGCGTAAGCAATGAGTGCGATACCATTGTAATCATTAACTGTACTACGGCGTCATGATTAGAGTTAAGCGCATAAAAATCCAACAAATGGGGATGCTACAGCGAAAATCACCTTCGCTTCGAAACTCAAGCAAGCAAAAGCGGCCACGCATCCCACATAGGAATCTGTCTGCACTTGAGATGTTAAACTGACCCAACGATTGTGGTGCCACAGAAGAAAAAGAAGTTTATATAGGGGCCTTCCATTAAAGGATGTACATACCACACTTCATAAAAGGAATGAATGATACAGGAATAAATACCTATACATAATTAATTCAATGATAAGCTTTTTTGCAAAGCAGACTACCAAATTTTTAATTTTTGAATTGCGACACTCTTTCAGAATATAAATCATTCAGCTTAAATGTGTGGTGTACTAATAATACCAACAAATTTAACAGGTTTGGAAGTTTTGGAACAAAAAAATTTGAATTTGGTTATAAAAACTGTTTTTAATGGTGTCGAAAATTTTCGAATCAAATTTTGTGATAATTGCTAGCAGTTAAATAGAATCAGCATCTAATTTATTTACAGAATTTTGAAATTATATAACATTTATATATAGGGCGATATATTGAATTGATACATAACCTCACATAACAGGCGCATGGGTACCACTAAGGTAATTGCCATTGATTACCTGCACCAAAATGACGTCTTAGTATTTTAAAACGTCCTAAGCTGTAAAATATTTTCCACATAAAATAAATCACGTGATTTAGCACATAATCCATAACCTTTTTGTTTGACCATTAAACCAATTGTGGTCCCAAACACCGCCGCCCCGTTTCTTCTCCCAATAATGCCGTCTGCATAAATGGCACTCCATCAATATTGCCAACCGGTTGCTAAACGGTTAAACGGGTAACTCATGGAGTTTTTTGTTCGAATTGGGGGGAGCCACTGTTGAAATCGTTACAAATGAGCATGCCAGTTTGCAGCGATTTGCAGCTATTTTGCCGCTGTTGCCACCAACTAAGCACAGCGCTTGTATGTACAACAGCAAAAACAACTACAAACGCAACTAGAGCGCAACTGCCAACAATGAGAACAAAACACGCAAAAACAAAAGGTAAAGGCAGAGGAAAAATAGAATGAAACACCGCCACCCAGTTGACAATAATTTGTTCAAGTAAACTCGTTTACACTGATAATTTAATTTGCATAGTGCAAATTTATTGCGCTGTTATCCTTAAGTATCGCCTGGGCGATATCGCCAAAGTGCATGCCACCACCTCCCACCGCATACACACAGCATCCAACAGCGCCACGTTGCGCGCGGCATGTTGCATGTTGCACTATCGTAGCTAGTGCCAGCAGATAGTTGCAAGTAACCGTATCTCTCACTGCTCGGCATATCAGCGCGCACGTATCTCTCAATTGAAACGCCGTCGCCATTGCCGCTGACGCCGCGCCACACGTTTGCGATGATGACTGCTCACACACAAACATGTATGCTTCGCTCATTCGAGCGCGCTGACGTACAGATTGGCTAACACGACATGCCACCAGCAAATTGCGCACCAGCGGCAGCACTGGCTGGCTCGTTGCGCGCGTCTGCTTGTATGCTGCGCGCCAGCGTCGCCGCGTGCTGCGCCTGTTGGCTGGCATTGCATGGCGCTTATCAATTTGCATCTACACTCGTGTTTATTTATGCACTATTTGTGTTTGTTTGATCGTTATCGCCGTCAACTTGTTCATCGCCGTTGCGTCGCCGTGCCGCATGCGCATGCGCCGTGCTACACCGACACTCACTTCCTTTTCTCACACACCCTCAATCGGCGCGCGCTGTCCGCCACAATCCAAATGTGCTTAAGTTTATCTCCATTCACTGCGGACATAAAGTTTCAACTCGACGGCGTCGACAAATTACCTACACCTCGTCCTCGTCTCTACTAGTTTACGAGTGTGTGCGCGGTTAGCTGCCGCGCGCAGTTTGTGTGTTCTAGCGCAGCAACTGATACGCTCTTCCATCACCACTTACTTTGTGTAATTTAATTGTTGTTGTTATCTGCTTCTATATTGTAGCTGATAAGAAGATTTGATTTGTTGTTGGATTTGCATAAATGCCACCAAAGCAGCTGTCCTTTGTAACGGTAAAAATTTGTGTAGTCACTCCGATGTTTGATAAAGACAAAATTGCTTGTGTTTTGAGCTTTTACCGTGATGTTTGGATAATTATATAAAATTATTAAGCAATACATAATAATAAATAATCCGTTCATATTGATAATGACTTGAGATAACGTCGATTTGGCAAATTACTACGGTTAATTTAATCTTTTCACATGAAAACTCATATCAAATTTTGAATTAAAAAAATTAATGTAAAAAAATCACAGTACCCAAATTTTCCGTACAAAAATCGAGATGAAAGTTCAGCAAATATGTTTTTAAGAAGAAGAGCAAAGCCTCATATGGCATTATACCAAATTGTTCAATAAGTTTTTTTGATTGATAAGAAAAACACAATTTTATGATTAAAAATACACTTTATTATTCAGTATAATCTCCTTGAACATTAATACACTTGCTCCAACAATCCCAACATTTGTGGATCCCATCCCTGAAGTGAGAATCCGGAAGGCTAGAGCAGCGGTTTGACCTCTTTATTTGATGAAATACGCTTGCCACGCATACATTTTTTTAGTTCTGGAAACAAATGGAAGTAGCTGGGGGCCAATCCTGGTGAATACGGTGGATGCTCTAACAATTGGAACGTTAATTCATAGATTTCGATCATTGTCAAAATGTTCTTGTGACACTGTGCATTGTTCTGATGAAAAAGGTTTTCTTCTTCCCGAAAGCAGGTCTTTTTTTTACGAATTTTTTCTTCAACTGTAAAATATTCTCGGAAAATTACATGTCGATCCGATAATTAGTTTTTAAGTTATTCGACAAAAGAGAGCTTGGGCACTTCAAAGCGCTAGTGTGAAACTTTAGACGCGTTTTTCTCAAAACTACGTTTTTTGAACTGGTGACAACTGTAACTCGAACCCCGCTCAGTAGATTTTAATGAACAGCTTTTAGAATACATATAAAACTCGGACCTGATCGAAGGATTTTTTTTTCAAAAATTTCGATTTTTTAAAACCAATTAACGGTTGATTTTTTCCCAAAAATTTAGACAAAATTTTCCTGAGGCCGCCATTTTGTTAATTTTTGAAAAAAATAATCCTTCGATCACGCCCGAGATTATCTATTTATAAAACAATTTTTTTTTTCGATTGATTTTAGATGAATCTCCAAGGTCTTATGGTTGTCACCGCAAGTACCTTTTTTTGGAACTGTGTCAACACAAACACCCATAACTTTGGAAATAAAATTTCTTTTTTTGAAATTTTCGTGACTTCAAGCCAACACATTCTTTAATAATGCCATATTACTACTTTTGTAAAATAACACGATTTAATAGCAAAAAAAAATATTGAAAATTCTCATTTTTTCGTGTCTCTGACTACCCCTAACCCCTTAAATCTTCGAAATTTTCGGATTTATGGCTTCCTAGAAAATGTTGAGTAACGTTTACAAAGAGCGGGCAGGCTTTCCTGATCATTCAGTTTTACTTCACAGCTCTTATCCTTCAGAAGTTGGTGGGCCTAAAAATATTCTTTCTTTAGTTTTTGTCTCATTGAGTTTGGTGAAATTCTCTTTCACATATAGAAATCCACTGTCATATTCGGCCTATGTAGGATGGGTCTGTTGACCAAAAGCAAGTGTGTGTTTACACACGGTTTTAAAAGTATTTTGTTTGGGTCAAACAAAAATTACATGATTCTCTGGTTCCCTCCATTTTATTGGCAAAGCAAACGGCATATGTTTGCCTTCGTGCTTAACTCAACCTAGTAGCAACGTTACACAACATTTATGTGAAACCCAAGACTGATCGTGATTAACATATTACACTGTATTAAATATGCCTATTCAACCCACTAAAATTATTTCAATCACAAAACCACTTTCTAGGATTTCAAAATTCTTCATTTTTTACTATTTCTCCCCAATTTCATCCCTAACTAAGATAGTCAATTCAACTTTAACAAATTTAAAGAGTTGTTCACTTCACCACCTATGTCAATACTCTCTAATATTTAATATTATTAAAGTACCTGTAGAAGAGAATGTCCAAAAATTTAAAGGATTCCTATTCTTTATTAATTTCTCCGATTATATACTTTCCTTACGTGTTATTTGATCTTATGAATTCCTTACCATCCTTCGTTTGATAGCAATTTGCAACCTAAGGTCTTTGCCCAACCCTACCATTGCCAGTTGACCCTGTATTGAACTATATCATTGATGTAAAGCCTCCACCATGTTCGCCATTATTGTTGTTGTGCCAAAAGGTGGAAAAGAGCGAACTATTCAAAGACAGGTAATAAATACTTCCATATAATGAAATTTCGCACTAAAGTTGGAGACAGGTGAACATGTGTTAAGGATTATTTGATTACAGGTAAAAAAGTAATGTCTTCTTAATCTAAAAAAGACTGAAGCGGTCAGCAGTTTTTCTCAAACAGCATTGTAACGGGTGATTTTTTTGAGGTTAGGATTTTCATGCATTAGTATTTGACAGATCACGTGGGATTTCAGACATGGTGTCAAAGAGAAAGATGCTCAGTATGCTTTGACATTTCATCATGAATAGACTTACTAACGAGCAACGCTTGCAAATCATTGAATTTTATTACCAAAATCAGTGTTCGGTTCGAAATGTGTTTCGCGCGCGTGTTTTGTTCAGCGATGAGGCTCATTTCTGGTTGAATGGCTACGTAAATAAGCAAAATTGCCGCATTTGGGGTGAAGAGCAACCAGAAGCCGTTCAAGAACTGCCCATGCATCCCGAAAAATGCACTGTTTGGTGTGGTTTGTACGCTGGTGGAATCATTGGACCGTATTTTTTCAAAGATGCTGTTGGACGCAACGTTACGGTGAATGGCGATCGCTATCGTTCGATGCTAACAAACTTTTTGTTGCCAAAAATGGAAGAACTGAACTTGGTTGACATGTGGTTTCAACAAGATGGCGCTACATGCCACACAGCTCGCGATTCTATGGCCATTTTGAGGGAAAACTTTGGACAACAATTCATCTCAAGAAATGGACCCGTAAGTTGGCCACCAAGATCATGCGATTTAACGCCTTTAGACTATTTTTTGTGGGGCTACTTCAAGTCTAAAGTCTACAGAAATAAGCCAGCAACTATTCCAGCTTTGGAAGACAACATTTCCGAAGAAATTCGGGCTATTCCGGCCGAAATGCTCGAAAAAGTTGCCCAAAATTGGACTTTCCGAATGGACCACCTAAGACGCAGCCGCGGTCAACATTTAAATGAAATTATCTTCAAAAAGTAAATGTCATGAACCAATCTAACGTTTCAAATAAAGAACCGATGAGATTTTGCAAATTTTATGCGTTTTTTTTTAAAAAGTTATCAAGCTCTTAAAAAATCACCCTATATAATCCAAATACAAAATACAAATAATCTCTTTTACCTTCAAAACTCATATAAAATCGATTTGCTGCCCTACAAAAGACTTAAGCAACGAACTCGTGGTGTAATAACTACCAAAATGACATTGCAATAAATTCGATAATCATGCAACATAGCGTGGGTAACTAATGCCACTACACTACAATTTTCGCTACTTAATGCATACTAAGACACTAGTACAAGCACATATGCAATGTAGTGCTATAACTAATGAGGTTTAATTGCCATAACCGCTTGCTACCACGCTTCCTCGGCAAACTCTGCACTTCCTCAAACCGCTGTGGCTGCTTTGCGATTAATAGTGACATAAAGGACACATTAAAAATTTGACTAGAACTGCTCAGCTGCAGCAAAGGCGCAAATGTATGCCATGAACACGAATATAAATGAACTGAATGAACGGATTGAAGTGAATGAAGTGCTAAGTCGTTAACACCACACGTGCATAAATTACAATTTTTAATTACATTTTGCCGCTATTAAACTCGGCCAATATTTATTTGCCTTTTGGCTGATTTTGTGCACGCGACACCTCGGTTATTGTCTGCATTTGTGCAACACACATACACCAACACACACGAATGAGCGGTGTTGAATTTAATGTTTGCTGACAAAATGACACTTTCAGCAAATTTGTTGCATGCCTTACCATAACAGCGACAGCAAATAAAAATAACAACAACAGTAGTAGCTCTGAGGCTGACCAAGCACCAACCACCTGAGCGGTGTGTAACTCGCCTGAGCGGCTCCCGTTGCACTTAGACACTTACTTGCAACATTTTGGTGCAATTGTGAAGTTGATTCTAGCCGCCGCTCAAGTAGACAACGTGCAAACTTTAACATCCTAGCGAATTGCAGCGGCATTCAGGCGCATGGACACGCAATTGCATATGCACATGTGTGCAGTATATCTAAAGCTGGAGGATGATCTTACTTTTGCACGGCAACGCTAATTAAAAAACACTCATTTCGTAACGATGCGCATTAATTATGACGTTTACGAGTGTTGACCCGTTCACACTCTCGCGCAGTCGCTGTTTATCCACGGCGCTTGCGGCGCTGATGACTTCGGAAATACAAGTGTGTTGCTTATATATAAATGCAAGTGTGTCTTGTAATGTGACTGTGTTGTCGTCATATTAAACGCAGTTGCTAATTGCCTCATAAAAGCCCTAGGTGACAAAATCTATTTAGGTGTAAACGAATTTTGTGGTGAAGAGATACACACGCGTCTTTAATTAACTGCAACTTTGTAGGGAGTTCAATGTACATGCCTTATGTGAATGTAATGACTGATACATAGATTCCACTAAATATATTAAATGCATAGAAATTTTATTCAGCCCTTACCTTTACAAGATACGTGAGCAAACTTGACAGCTGTCGAACTATTAGTTTATGAGATGTAGCATTTTAAGTGAAGCAACTTGTGTTAGTCAACAAAAAATGGTTCAAAAGAAATTTCATGTTTCAATAATGCATTGCTTTTTGGAGGAAAAACTGGCTCACTTTGTGTTCGATTTGGCTTGATAAACATTATTTTGACGATAAAGTTAGTGGCCGCTCTAAAGAAGCTGCTACCAAAAGAAAACATAAAAATACCTCAAAATTATTTCGGATGTCCGGAATATGACATTTTTTGACAGGAGCTGAGAGTCTACAGATATCAAAGAAACGTATTGAAATTATTGTAAATGGATATTTAGGTATGCGAAGGCTCTATGCAAAATGGATCCCTCGCGAGCTCACAATATATGAAAAATAATCTTTAATCATGATTAAACCGAATTTTTGCGTCGATCCGTTGGCCATATGGATGAAACATGGATTTCAATCGGCTGTTAGTCTTCTTGACTTTTCGGCTTATTTGAGAGCTTAGTAATAATGTTATTGAAAAACTTTATGACCGTTGTAATTATTTGTATCGCTCTCGAAGGTTCAGGTACTATATTGAGTAAACAAATCAAATTTATCAAAAAAAAGTTTGTTTCTATGTTAGCTTATGAATTTTTGAGCCTACCTGTTGTACTATGTGCACAATAATAATAAATAATATTTCCAGTGATGTTTTTACAAGACACGTTACTAAGTATAGTAGGTCCTTGCAACAAAAATATTGAATATTACTTTAAGAACCGAATTTGGTTTGGAATGGAAAGTTAAGTTGGCTATCCGCAGAAGCTTATAGTTTTGATATAGTAATAATGATTTCAATTAATTCGCACTATTATTTTTATGGACGAGATTCCAAATTATGTTGTTACAGGCTTTCGTGTTAAATACTTATACTCAATACCAACTAACATTTGATCAAATTTGGCTCGGACTATTCCCCAAACACTATATTTTGAAATTCTTAAAAGGAGTTAGATGACCTTGACCTTGTTTCTGCGAACTCAAGTCTTTTGGTACGACTCTAGCTTTGAGACACTTTAGAACCAAAATCTGAACCAAAATGTATTGAGTCGATTCATAACATATGTGGAGATCCTCTGATTTTCACTCTTCACTAACAACCACGATTTCAAGGCCTGCTTCTTTAACCAGAAGTGGATTGGAACGACTCGCTTCAATCAAATATTCGATAACTTCATGACCTCATTTAATGCTTTGAGTACTTTAAGCAAAGTGCCTTTTCAATATTTTTTCAATGGTAAACAATCGCCAAACAAACTTTTCTTGTCGTTTATAAACAACTGTCAAACACACAACCTTCTAGTGCTTAAGTTTCAATTAAATATAATACAGATTGTAACTAAAAATTATAAACAAGTTCAATTCGGCTCACAACGTGTACTTGGAAAACGCCGTTCTTCTTAGTCTGAGAGAAAGAACAGAGATTCTCAAAATATCTAATGTTAGATACTCATCCAAAGGAGTTAGTTAGTTGAAAACCAAAACACCAATAAAATGTTTTCAAAAATTTTTTAAACTATATTGTCATTTTTTTGTCTCAGAAAAAGCCTACACTTACTTTTTAACGGAGAGTTATAAATTTATCAATTATATTTATATAGATTAAAGGCTGGATATTTCTTATTCTTGCTATTAAAATGAAAAAAAAAAAACAAATCATTGATACTGTTAAAAACATTCACTTCAATATAAAGTAACTGATTGAAAATCCATTCTAACATAATTGTTTGCTTCAAAACATGTATAGTTTTAAATACTGATCAATATGCAACTTACCAGCAAGAAATGAATACTACAACAATAATTTTCTAACAACAAAAATTAACCATAATAGTAAAGCATTTAAATTTAGCTCAGAACCAATGATAATTTCGAATAATACATTTTTATTTTATAAGCTCATTCATGAGAAGGCATTATTCATACCACCAACTGCATTGATAGGCGCTAATTCCGCGCTACCAAGCCATTAATTTAGTAGCAAACATAAGATTATTTCATTATTATTAGAAATCCAGAAACTTAAACGGATCTGCGTGCGCGCCACACTCCATTCTGGCATGCACATAACTACAGCCACCGAGATATATTTATGAGTGGTGGTGCCGCAAAACCTTCAAACAGCGGCATATCCCCTTCGGCGGGCAGCTGATTCCGATTTCGTGTTATTGACAATTTAATTGCAAACAAATAATAATAACTTTGCTGCACTGTGCTTTACAAGCGGACAATAAAATTAAAAGCAAATAAATCAAGCATATAAATATCTCCAAAGCACAAAAAACAACAACAAAAACTCAAAATAAACTACAATTATGCTTATCCACGGTCAGCGCTTGACAATTCTATTGTCTTGCAGCGAGATTATAATTGTGGCAATGTGTACAGATAGCTGAAGGTTTAGGAGGAGGTATTCAGATCGGCTGTTAATAGTAGCTTGAAAAGAAAAATTGAAAAATGCTTTTTTTATAATTATTCGACGCATTACTTTTTGCATACTTTTTTCTTTTTGTTTCTAATAGTTTCCCTCAACAAACTTATACAAATTCGCAACCGAACTGGACTTTTCAAGTTCACGATATTGTCTTTTTGATTTACTTAGGGAAGTCATATCCATCATTAGATCACGAATGTAGCTTTTCTCCACTTTCTGAAGAACTGTCATCTTTATATTTATGATCCATGCTTACAGAAAATATCCAACAACAAACTACTAAAATTTGGCCATAGATCGTTCTACACTCTTTGCAATGATACACGCAGCTTATCGATTATTTTTTTTGTACATACTGCGTGGGGTGACGTGATTGACTTGATGATTGTGTCAAATTATGTCAGTGTGTTTAGTAAAGTTTGTCATTTCATCATGTCACGTCTCATCTTCCCGATAAATATGGTTTCTTTAGATGAAGCCAAGAATCTTAATGACTTAATCATAAATGGCATAAAATTAGCTGCTTTACAAAAAAACCACAACCCATTTTCATAAAATTTTAGTGTTTTATGTTATTTTAGCGTATTTCTTGTCGACAGAGCCTAAAGATTTCTTTGAAGATTACCTTTACAGCCAAACGAATTTAATTTAACTTATTTCTCTGGTATGATCACCGGTCTCAGAATGATCGTAAATTTGAAGTAAAATTCCAAAATTAAACAAACCGATGCTAATGAGGTTAAATTATTTATAAGAACAAAAAACTCTTCCGCTATAATCTGATTATACTTTCATTTATAATGTCACACAATTTATCTGCAGAGAATCTCAAAAAACTAATACTTTCTCGGTGAATATCCCCTGGAGTCTTAGACTTATTTAGGTTCACTACTGGATCGCCTCAATCAAGCTCAGATAGTGCCAGGCAACTTGAAACCAAACAGCCGCAAAATCCTTCGCGGTAAGAGTGAAAAATTTCGCAGTTGGCAGTTGTATAAGCTGCTTGGAAGAAGAATCGGAAAACTTTCTTCACGATTATGCCTTTAACAGACTAAGGCTTAAATATATACTTTGAAACTCATACCTTCAGACATGCACCTTTGAATTTGTGGAATTGTGAATAGCACCTAAGTAGATTTGTAATAGACTCAAATCGCTTTGTCGAGAAGTAATATCTAATTACCGGAGTTTTCATCATCTAACTTCATAAAGCACAGTATAATCCGCCGCCATTTTGGTCAATCAGCCACCTTACCGAAACTAACCAGATATTAACAAGCAAAAGTCATTTGTGTTAAGTCTTAAGTCATCCCCAAAATAGTCACTCCGCGATTGGGTGCTACATTTTCTTATGAGAAAGCAACTCTAAAACTTTCACTGCACACAATTTGAACCCACGAATAATAATAGTTGACGTCCAATGGGCATTTTCAGTTTCAATAAGACACTACCGCGCCGCTTTGGTTACATTTTTTCTTGAAGAGGGTAGTTGCCCGCGTATTATTTATGATTCTTTGAAATATCATATCAGTCATGCACATAATTGTGTTTGCCAGCCGCATTGAGATTGCGATTTTTTCGATTTGTCTTTTTTTATTTTTATTTTAAGCGCCCGCAACAACAGCGCTTATCGCAAAATTACAATGCAGGGCAGTGAGCGCGGCCACGAGCAGAAATAGAGGTATTAATAAACAGTATGTTGTTGTAATATAGAATTGAAGTGCCGCCAAGGAATTATGGCTGCGATACAAATGGCGCTAACCTGGTTTATGCGCGCGGCAGCAGCTACCGATGCATTGTTGTTGCGCTGCCGCCGCTGTTGCGCGTTGCCGCTACTGGCGTCGCCGTGCAGCGCTTTCGCTGTTCTTGCTGCGGGGGAGTAACCCAATGGTTTCAGTTGTTGGCTGCCAGCAGCACATGTTCCGACACCATTGTTGTGGCACTTACCAAATGAATTTATGAGTTATGTAGTTTGCTAAGCATTATAGAACGTTTAATGTGCAGCATTTAAGCGCGCTTGCTACCACATAGTTGTTTGTATGTATGTTTGGTATCGCTCGGTTTTTTGCTTGACGCATAAAGTTTCACGCGCTCGAAAGCGTCACGCTTAAGTCATTTCGACTAAACATCAGTGGCCAATCGTTGCTGCGCACTCGCCAGCTAAGCGTTCGGCACCACAGAGTGCCAAATGGCAACGCATGTGCACAGCATGACAAGTGCGCGCTTTACGCCGGTGTTTATGATGTGTGGCATGCAATTGTTTGCGGCATGTTCTACATGCAACAATCAAATATAATTAAATGCTTAATTTCTTAATGTGCCAGCAGTTGCTGACAGGCCGCCGAACGGTTGCATTACACGCTGCTCACTTAAGCGCATGACAACAACAACAACGCGCACGTTGCAGTTGCTTTGAACTGCGAAATGACATTGTGGCGCTTATGAAATCGAGGCAATATATGACACAACAACATTTCACAAGAAAAAATGTCCGTCTTTTTGTGTGTTCCTTTTGCCTTTGCCTTGATTAGTTGTCGTGCAAATATGCCGCTTATCGATTAGTAGCGATCGCTTACGTAATTTGTTGTAATTTTCACGCTGCAAATTTATGCATAACTCCGTTCGACCGCTCCGCTCACCCACTCACATCGCCGGCAAATGTCACTTGGCGAACATTTTCCAATTCACCTCAATATATTTTATGTGTTTATTTATTTCGTTTTTGGTCAGCGTTCATGCCACTCAGTCAATAAATTTCCTTTATTTTTTCCACATTTTTGCCGAGCGATGAAATATTTTGGTTAGAAAAATGGAAATTCCGCTTGCAAGTATTGTAATTGCGACCTGTTGCCGAGGTGAACTGCTGCGCCAGCCATCACCGTCACCGCCACTCCGGCTGGTGCTTTCCACCTCCGTGGCACTGTCGTGGTTATGCAACACACACACACACAGCAGTGATGCTAAGCAGTGTGGTTGCGCCGGCGGCTGCACATCAACCATCAACAACGCCACTACCAAAACAAACACCGAGAAAAGCACACACACACACACTCATATCCGCGCGCCACGTTACCATCGAGGTTGCCAACGCAAAAATCGATTTAGGCGACGACCGCATCAACTGTAGTTAAACGAATGAACGAAAGTGAAATTACATAAGCCTCCGCTGCTGCAGCCCAAATTTGTTTTGCATTATTTATGCCTGTGTTGCAACAACAATTTTTCAGCAACGGCCGGCATGTAAATAGCAGTCTCAGCAACGGCAGTGACAGCACTAACAACAGCAGCGACAGCAGCACCCACAATGCCCTCGCCAAGGCAACAGTCTCTACAGCAAGCATTCGGCAATATTTTGGCACCGGCAGCAACATGCTTACAACTGCCACCACGAACACGCTCACCGTCGTCCTCGTCAACACATAACAATTGCAATCATAGCGAATTGATCGCAAATGGAGTTCAAAGTGCGCATAGACAAAATATTCTGTAGCAACAGTTGGTAATATGGTGAATAATTTGGTGAACTGCAGGCGACAGCAAGTGAGATGAGAGCGTAGCGGGCCCCGTAGGGAACTAAGGATTTGAATGAAAAAATTTAGTTGACAAACTGTATTTCATTATTTTTTTGTATAATATTTAGTTTTAGGGAGATCAATTGAATCGAAACGGCAGTTCTAATGTTTGATATCTTTGAGCTGCCTACTTTGTTTATAATCCAGCAGTTGGATCGCAAGTACGTTCTCATGGTACTACAATCGAGAG
This sequence comes from Bactrocera dorsalis, assembly GCF_023373825.1. Classification (NCBI taxonomy): domain Eukaryota; kingdom Metazoa; phylum Arthropoda; class Insecta; order Diptera; family Tephritidae; genus Bactrocera; species Bactrocera dorsalis. The sequence goes on from NC_064307.1 coordinate 2,810,907, forward strand.
AGGTAGCGGCTACTAAATTCTTTCATAGTGTCTTTTACAGTAGTTATTTTAGGTCTCGATAGAGGACGTCACCACTAACATAAGCAATATTGCGAAAAACTTTATTGGGAAAGGCATGAAGCTTATCTTTTAAATTACGACCAGATCGGGAGGAGCACTGTTTTATACTTGTATACTTATGATTAGCTTGTTCTTTAAAGTGAGGCGGGATCGTGACTTCAAGGGCCAGCACAGATGCGTAAATCTTGACATCAACTGGCTTCTTTTGAATATCTCGTAATCTCTCGTATTAAGTTGCTACTTGACGCCAGCGGTGCTTTATAATCGACATAAGAGGCCGTGATTGTGAGGTTAGAGATAATAGCTGGGAGATCAGGTGTAAAGCACAACCGCAAGAACGCTGTCTTGAGGACACCAGCGCATATGGCTTCTTAGACCCGACTCAGCATCACGACAGCTGACGTAAAATGACGAATACGCAAGTAGGACTTCAGCAGCAGGTAGTAAATCATGAGCAATAGGTGCCAAATCCTGTCAAATGCTTGACAGTCATCAAAAAAAACAACAGAACAGAGTTCATTCTCCTTCAGCAGAGACAAAATAACTACCAGTAGGCTAATCGGTCGATATGAATTAAAATAATTCTAGTTTGGGATTTCTGTACACGATGTTTTTTGAAGAATTTACCACAGCCTTAAATACCAACATGGTTCTGGGAAAAAATTGCGGGGTGTATCTCAGAAATAGACACTCAATTTTTATTTGAACTTCAATTTATATCGAGTATGCTCCCTCATCGAGGCGATAATCAGGAATTGCTTGTATCTGGAGACAAAAGAACATTCAAGGAATTCCGAACCCGTCTAACCTATTGATTTACGTCATTAAATCACGATTTGTTTTAGGTTACATCGAGGATCAATTCTTTTTTAATTTTAAAACATTTTAGTGTTTATTCTTTCAATATGTATGAACATGCCTTTAAAATTTTAAATAAATTGTTATTCTTTTTTTAAATTCCCAAAAATACTTTTTTTAGACTGACACACAAGGAGTACCTTTTTAAGATGATCACACTGAAGACTGAAGCAGTGGACGCATAGCATAACCGGAGACACAGAAATGAAGCCCCGCCGTTTAGAAAATAAGCTCGCAACATAGAGGAGACTGATTCAAAAATGTTAATAAATACGGAGTTTAATTTTATTTCCTGCTGGCAAGCTCATACTCAAACACTAAATATTGGTTTGCATATTAATACCATAACGACGCTGGCAATTGGTGTGGAAAGGAAAGAGCCTCCAATAAATCGTTGCTTACTTTATTTATAAATGTTTATTGGAAAAACGCCAATAAAACTAATAAAAACTTATAAATAGTCAACATTTACAAGGAAAATAATATAAATGCAAAGCATATGCCTCTAGTACAGGCAGTACCGTTTTGTAGGTTTTCTCAATTTGCTCAAATGAGCACTGGACGCGCGCGTCACATGCAACGTGACAAGTGTGACCTAATGCTCCAGTCTACACGCTCCACGCTTTAAACTGTAAGCATGCACAGCCTGCTCCAACACATACTTACATACACTCACACAATACAACAGCAATATTTAAGTTGCATATGTAAGCTTGTAGTCATAGTCAAAAGCCACTTGGAGTAGCGCAAATCAGCCGAAGCGTGCACAGATGCCACTCACCACAATCGATGCTCTTAACCTCTGTGCCTGGTACTCGACTAAGCTGAGTAATCGGTATTGGCAGTTAGTTTATCGCTGCTTTTGACGTAAGACCACTTTTACAAGTTTGGTTGTATTTTAATTTGGCTTTAGAGCTTTGCACAACTGTAATAACAGCGATGGACTAATGTACGTATGTATATCTATATATGTATATACATATAAAAATTAATAGGGGCGAAATTTCTAGTTGAAATTATAAATCAATTACTAATTTAAATTCTGAATCCATCTTAATTTATAGGAAAAGGGAAAAATGTATATAGTGATCCTTCTTTTTCTTTACTGAGGTAGACCCCACTTCGCGGTTATAGACGAGTTAACTAGAGAGTCTCTAATTGGCTATGGGCATGACGGCTCTTCGACTTTTCCCATTCTGTGGTTGTGAAGTATCCGTGACCAGATAACAGCTGGTGTAAAAATCTATGTACTTCTCCGATTTTACGTCTTGTCCATAAGTCTCGATCTTTTATTTGCCTGGTCGTCCATCTGCCGCGACTTTTATTCTCTCATCGCCTTGTCTTGTTGTTTCTTTATTTGTTCTATTGCGCTCTTGTTGTTATCGGATGTTTTCTTTAGCTCCCAAAACTTTTTCCTTTCGTATACTAGAAGGTCAATTAGGGCATTACCGCTTATAATTAATATTGCATCGCCTGACACTGCTCGACGGTGTAGTCTATCTTACGCTGGTTTTCCTTTTTAAGTACGTCTGGTCAGATCTCAACTCTATATAATAAGACACTGATTGTCGTCGACATCAGAAGCTTTCTCTTTTCTTGGATTGGGCCTACTATACTGGCCATTAATCGGCACAGTTGGGAGGTGATCTTCGCTGCCTTTTCTGTGGCATGCTGGATTTGTAACCAGGATTATTCTGGGGTCCAGTCTTACGCCTAGATAGTTTACTGCTCTTTCTGTCCTCAGAATATCCGCTGTAGCAGCTCTGCTTTTCCGAGCGAGCTGGAGGTTGTGTGAGTCGAGCCATGCTTGCGTCCGTACTTCTTCTGTTATTACTGCTGCAATGTCGTCAGCGTAGCCAAATAAGTTCGATTCGTCTGTCGACGTGCCCGCTATCTGTCGTATTCCGGCTTCGAGGCAGGTGTTGTGCATATTCAGAAGTACTGCCAGCCACTTTGCAGCGATTATTTTGAAGATTTCTGCTATGATCCCGTGCCGGATGATTTGTTGGCCTTGAGCTTGCCAGTGGCTAGTTGTAGCTCTGCAAGAGTAAACTTTCATTGAATCCATTTACAATGCCGAAATTTTTCTAAATCTATAGAACAAATCTGGTTAGTGGTTCCTTCATTATATTGGGCTAACAGCACACTTTAAAATTTGTATACTTTTCTTCCGATAATTTCATGACAGTGATATGAATACCATTAATACCAAAAATATAATATCCCTTAAATCATTCAGCACAAGTTTGTGGTTCAAAGAATTTCAAAATAACTATATACTTGGTTTTCAACATCTAATAAACTTCTTAAAATTTATATTTATATTAATTTCTATAAGCTTTTCATTACTTATAAAAACTCAACAAGGAATTTAAATAAGCAAACATATAAACATTCATAAGTAGAAATAATCTAATTAAATAACAAATTTATTGCTCGAATGCATTTGTAAATGGAATAATCGGACAGTTGTCGATAGATTTTATTGCTCGCAATTAAAGAGGTGAAAAGCGCAAGCTCAAAGGGAACTGTCACATAAAAAGCGTACTTACAAGCCAGTGTGAGTCTGCAACACACGCGCAGGTCAGTGGTAATGAGACTGCAACAGGTTAATTGCGCTGCAATAAATTTTCGCTCAAACAATCGAAAGCAATAAAATGATCGATACAGCATGTACTGGTAATTGCAGCGTAATCGCATTGTCATGAACTCGATTAACATTCCAGCGACCGCATTCATGCGGCAGCAACCAATTGGACTGCGACAATTTAAGTTTAGATTTGAAATAAAAAATATAAAAAAATTAAAATAAAATAACAATGTTGAGTTACATTGTAAGCACAGACAACCCTTTGCACGCTGATAAATATTAATAAATTTAATTTATTATGTGTGTAAAATGTCACACGAACAATGCGACATGTGCAGCAAAAGAGGCAAACAAACTGCGGCACAAACTATAAAAATGCATGAAGCGAACGCGCCGCGGGCAATATGCAATAGAAAAATGTCAACTGCTTTGACATATGCAGCACAACAACAGCAACAGCGGCAGTAACGATTGCCGCCAATCACCCACCCAAAGCCGCCATAAATGGGCAAACGCGCAGCGGCAGCGGCAGCGTCGCTTTTATGCATATGAACCGGTGACAGCGGTGCCGCTGACAGCTATCCACATATGCATGTGTGTGTGTGTGTGTTTATGCCTGCATCTGCATGCGTGCGCTTGTGTCAGTGTGTCAGCGCGCCGAAGGCGTGACCGAAAACCCATTGATAAGATCGGCAGCCACGGCGCAAATCAAATGCGAATTTGAAAATTGAATGACAAATGTAACAGAAGTGACAAAAGCCGTGAATTTTATCGCTCAATTGGTGCGGCACAGCCGCTACATGCACAAACACATATGTATACGCAGAGCAAATGCCAACAAAATTCATGCAAATCAGTGACTGAAGTGTGTTAGCGCCGAAAGCCATCTTGCGTCATAAAATGGCGCTTTTAATCAGTGCTTCAAAATCAAAGCCGTATCTTCAGCCGATTGCGCAGTATGCATTTCGAATATGGCAATTATGCATCTAATTGAACGTGGGAAAACCAACCGTCAACTAACGCCACAAGGTGGCACACACACAACACCAAAGCAGGGCCCGACAACGACAGCCAGCGTGCTCACTCGCTAAACGACAACATCTCGGCAATCAAACGTCATCGCATACTGTCAACGCGTTGCCAAAGAACCGTCAACGGTCTGTCAACAGCATCGGCAGCATTCGTGGCTAGAACGAAAATGTGTGCCACCAAATGCTGTGAGTGTGACTCATCTGGTGGCAATGCGCGAGTTTTGTCTATTTTTGCCTACGAATGTTTGTACAAATGCACGTTTAGCAAAACAATGACAAGAAGCCAAGGTGACGGCATCCAGAGTCAACAAGCTTAACCCAATTCTTGCGGTTATAAAAATAGACACAAACACATTTGCAGAGTTCTAGACAGCTAAGGTGTGTGGTGTGGTAACCTATAGTGGATTTCGTAATGTTTGCTGGAGAAGTTAAAAGAACAGTACGCTATATTGGAATATGTAGGATAAAAAAGCTATATACTTGCGATTTATATTAAACAAAAGTGTTGCAAGTTATTTTAGGATATAGGAAATTTAACTAATAAAAATCTTTTTCATTTCCAATAATTTCCATAAATTATGAGGCTCGTCATTCATATACGAGTATCTTCAAATAATTGCCTAGTTCAAATGTCTGAAAATGCTAATAGACACATCAGTGTAAGATACCATGCCTTAAAGATATGCAGTAGAGCCAAGACTATTTATAAGAGCCCCGAAAAAATAACTTGTATGCTTTTCAGTCACACGATCTCGGAAGGAATGCAGCATGCAAGCATGCGAGCATGGGCATAAGTAACAACTATGCATGCAGAAAGCAAAAAAAGAAAAGAGAGTAGGCATAAGAGAGAAGCGTTGAACACCTTGACCACAGCTTTACCTATAACAAGTCTTAAGAGCTTCGCGGCTCAAAAACCTAGATATATGTTCAAATTTAGATATCAAACCGGTCTTGAAATTGGCAAAAGGCGTTGACGTTCGTTATGACGAATACGAATTTCAAACTGGTATTACTGAGAACCAGTAGATCTATGAATGGCCTAACCTAACGTACTATTATAGGAAATATTAACGAAACTAACTGGTATTTAGAACAGATATCTGGTCGCACCGTGTTCTGTGCTTTAATACATTATCTACATCTAACGGGTGATTTTTTTGAGGTTAGGATTTTCATGCATTAGTATTTGACAGATCACGTGGGATTTCAGACATGGTGTCAAAGAGAAAGATGCTCAGTATGCTTTGACATTTCATCATGAATAGACTTACTAACGAGCAACGCTTGCAAATCATTGAATTTTATTACCAAAATCAGTGTTCGGTTCGAAATGTGTTTCGCGCGCGTGTTTTGTTCAGCGATGAGGCTCATTTCTGGTTGAATGGCTACGTAAATAAGCAAAATTGCCGCATTTGGGGTGAAGAGCAACCAGAAGCCGTTCAAGAACTGCCCATGCATCCCGAAAAATGCACTGTTTGGTGTGGTTTGTACGCTGGTGGAATCATTGGACCGTATTTTTTCAAAGATGCTGTTGGACGCAACGTTACGGTGAATGGCGATCGCTATCGTTCGATGCTAACAAACTTTTTGTTGCCAAAAATGGAAGAACTGAACTTGGTTGACATGTGGTTTCAACAAGATGGCGCTACATGCCACACAGCTCGCGATTCTATGGCCATTTTGAGGGAAAACTTCGGAGAACAATTCATCTCAAGAAATGGACCCGTAAGTTGGCCACCAAGATCATGCGATTTAACGCCTTTAGACTATTTTTTGTGGGGCTACGTCAAGTCTACAGTCTACAGAAATAAGCCAGCAACTATTCCAGCTTTGGAAGACAACATTTCCGAAGAAATTCGGGCTATTCCGGCCGAAATGCTCGAAAAAGTTGCCCAAAATTGGACTTTCCGAATGGACCACCTAAGACGCAGCCGCGGTCAACATTTAAATGAAATTATCTTCAAAAAGTAAATGTCATGAACCAATCTAACGTTTCAAATAAAGAACCGATGAGATTTTGCAAATTTTATGCGTTTTTTTTTTAAAAAAAGTTATCAAGCTCTTAAAAAATCACCCTTTACATCCACATCTACATTATTTAGTACCACTTCTCTAGTTTGTTGCAATTATTTCTTTCCAGGGAATTAAAAAAAAAAAACGTAGAAACCAAAAATAGCCAAAAAAAAATATATCTAATAATTTTATATATGATTTCTTGCTTTTTCCGATTCTGTAATTTTCGAGTCCACCTGTATCGCTCACTTGAGGTGTTATATCCTCTTGCCGGACAAAAACAACGTGATTTTTTTTATTTTTCTTTTTGAAGATGTATTTTAATTAATAATTAAATAAAAACATTAACTTACAGAATTGTTTATTATAACTATATTAATAAATTATTTACTTTTAAAAACTTTGGATTATCTGGCTCCCAAAGCCGATTTGAAGGAGGATATCAGAGAGCCAGCGAGTCTGCTTGAAAATATCTAAAATCCAAAAAAATATATACATTATTTTTATAGATAAATTCTAGTAATCATCTAAGGCCCAGTCCAGAATTACAATGGTGACAAAATGACGGCTTCATTACATCTATAGACCGATAGTGACAGCAAACGACGCCATATTTTTTACCGCTGAGCTGAGCAACAACTTGAAAATGATCCGGATTTTCATCGAAACATCATTTTCAGCGATTAGGCTCATTTCTGGCTGAACGGCTTCGCCAATAAACAAAATATGCGTTATTAGTCAGACAACAATCCACACGTACTCCATGAGTCACCCTTGCATGCCGAAAAAATTACGGTTCGGTGCGGTTTAAGGACCGGTGGCGTCATTGTCAAGTCCTTGAACTATGCCAATCAGCCAGCGACGATTGATGAACTTCGTACGAATAACGTAATTAAGGCTGACCGTATGATGATCGCTGAGTAGCGCCAAGAAACACCCAAATTATCTAGATTTGTATACATTAGAGTTTCCTAAAAAGTTAAAGAAAATTTAGTTCTTCGAAGATATTAGAATTCTCTCAATTATTTTTGGAAAGGGCAATTACTGTATATGAATCAGATATTACAAAACTGTCGGACTAATATACGAATATACATATGTTTTTGCTCATAGGAAAGACCAAATAAATATATACAGTCCAGAGAAAAATCTAATGAATTTTTAACTGAAACTAGTTCAGAAATAACCTCACTTCTAGCACTACTCCCTTTCATGTTCATCATATTTCTTTAAGTTTCCTTTCATATTTATATTTCACATAAACTATGACAAATTCCATTTACTTAAACTCCGAATCAAAACAGCTTAAAATTGTTACAACCAAATCATGTGTTTAACCAAAACAATAACTCAGAATTATGCGCAGGCGTTGCATTTACTCAACGCCCCAACACAGCAACAAAGTTGAACACAAAATTAAAAGACAAGCTGCTGTTGCGCAAATGAGTTCACACGCTGCCACTCTGTGACACTGCGGCGGCTGTCCGCACTTGAGACCTCGCTCACTGGAACAACGGATGCGGCAGCATTGAAAGCAACTGCCGGAGACGCCGAGAAAAACCAACAAGCGGAAGTTCTATATGTTGCTACTGCGCAACAGCAATGCAAAAGGAATACAAGCAATTCAAACAAAGAAACAACATTCATAATTGCTGCATTAAGCCAACACAGTACGAACGTGGCAAGTTCGATGGAGGAAACGAAATGAAGAAGCAGCAGCAGAAGCAGCAACAGCAACATAAAACAATTACCAACACCTCATCTGTTGATTTAGTGCAAACGCAGCGTTTATATAGTAGCTGCGTGTAGTGAGCGCGCGCACCAACTAATAGCGACAATAACATTAGCAACAACAATAACAACAATGGATATCGCAGGCGATTAGTTGGCGGAAAAACAATTGTGCGCCTGCGCATTAAGCACAACAACAAGAGCAAAAACACAAAAACAAAAACAAAAAACGATCATAAATGAGAATCGAGATCGCTTGCACAACTGATGAATGCAGTCAAAGCAACAGCAAAAACAAAAACAACTAGTGAGTCACAGTGTGTTTTTGGCACAGCGGTGGGCGCAAGGAGCGTCCAACTGGTGGCAACAATTGATGTTGCTCCAACTACTGCTAAATGCCATGTTATTGTTGGCATTGCTTTCCTGCCGTCGCTGCTGTTGCCATCACCGCAGCGCCGCTTGGCGATGCTCGTCTTTGCGCACGCTGATAGCCAAACAAGGCAAATGAAAATTGATGGAAAACACACACGTGGGATGTCCTCCTCCGCCTGCTGCACATTTATTACAACCCAGACACATACACACACATGCACACACGTGTAAGTAAACAAACAAACTGTACACATGTGAACATAATGTTGCAGCTCGTTTTTGCCGCGGCTCGTTGCACGCTCCTTAAAGTGTTGCTGTGAGAAATTACAGAAGTCACATTTGACGCTTCGAGCCACAACAAACACATTTTACGCTACAACAACACTTCATTTTGGTTATATTGATGGTTACAGACAGCTGCCAACGGCATTTTGCATAGATTTCGCAAGCTCTTTGCTTTGAATCGGTTATACTTTTTGGGTATTGGCTGCCATTGCGTAAGAGTTGCGCAAAGTTATGACCTGAAGGTTAGGCAGCGACACTTTTATAACTGCGAAACTGCAAACATTAATACCATTCGTATAAATATATGAATGCCGTAGAATTATTTTATTAGTTTTGTGCATCAACTCTTGATATTTAGTATAATATATTTTCTTTTTCCTGACAATAGATTTTCTTAGTTTAATTATTCCAATAAAAACATTAGAAGAAAATTTAGAGGTGTGATAAATCGGTTCCTGGTCTCATTATCTATATGAACCTACGAATTTATGTTAATCCAAGAACAACTATGAATATAAACCCAGAAATATTTTTCACAAATTTTGTTAATGTTAGTCTTTTCCAAGGGTATTGAGCCACCATCTCTAAGAATTTTCGTACCTATTTCTTGTTTTTGTCTTGTTTCAGTAATAATATATTCAACATCCAATGTTTTTACGAACCAAACTTTAATTCTCTTTTCTCAGAAAACTTTAATTCTCTTTCTCTCAAGAAACGTGTTGAGTCTTCTGACAAACTTTCAAAGATGGTTATCATTATTGTAACGGGTGATTTTTTTGAGGTTAGGATTTTCATGCATTAGTATTTGACAGATCACGTGGGATTTCAGACATGGTGTCAAAGAGAAAGATGCTCAGTATGCTTTGACATTTCATCATGAATAGACTTACTAACGAGCAACGCTTGCAAATCATTGAATTTTATTACCAAATAAAGTTGGCAGATAATCCGCTTTTTTATCGACAAATTTTGTTCAGCGATGAGGCTCATTTCTGGTTGAATGGCTACGTAAATAAGCAAAATTGCCGCATTTGGGGTGAAGAGCAACCAGAAGCCGTTCAAGAACTGCCCATGCATCCCGAAAAATGCACTGTTTGGTGTGGTTTGTACGCTGGTGGAATCATTGGACCGTATTTTTTCAAAGATGCTGTTGGACGCAACGTTACGGTGAATGGCGATCGCTATCGTTCGATGCTAACAAACTTTTTGTTGCCAAAAATGGAAGAACTGAACTTGGTTGACATGTGGTTTCAACAAGATGGCGCTACATGCCACACAGCTCGCGATTCTATGGCCATTTTGAGGGAAAACTTCGGACAACAATTCATCTCAAGAAATGGACCCGTAAGTTGGCCACCAAGATCATGCGATTTAACGCCTTTAGACTATTTTTTGTGGGGCTACGTCAAGTCTAAAGTCTACAGAAATAAGCCAGCAGCTATTCCAGCTTTGGAAGACAACATTTCCGAAGAAATTCGGGCTATTCCGGCCGAAATGCTCGAAAAAGTTGCCCAAAATTGGACTTTCCGAATGGACCACCTAAGACGCAGCCGCGGTCAACATTTAAATGAAATTATCTTCAAAAAGTAAATGTCATGAACCAATCTAACGTTTCAAATAAAGAACCGATGAGATTTTGCAAATTTTATGCGTTTTTTTTTTAAAAAAAGTTATCAAGCTCTTAAAAAATCACCCTTTAGCTTGATTTGGTGCTAATTTCCATAATTATTTGAGAAATAAAATATCTGCGTAATAGCTGGAGCTTTTTTTTTCTGCAGACACCTATTGGACGAATCATTAGTAATCCCCTTTGCTTCGGTTTGCTTTTGACTCTTCCATAGACGTTCGTGTACTGCCTCAATATCTAGAATCATTTTAAGGTACCTCTTTATATATCTAACTTTTATACATATTCCTTAGTCCCTCTGACAAATCTTAAATGCAGAAATTTTTAAATAGTATAGGAGACAGACCAAGTAATCCAAAGAAACTATAGTATTTGATAATTTAATTATTCAAAAAGTTTCCTGGAAGTTTGCACAAACTAGGTATTCACTTTTACTCCTTTTTTACCGGACCTTTACTTTGAGGGTTCTTTTGGTAGTATGAAAATTCCTAAACACTGTTTATAGTCTTAGGCAAGGCTGCCTGAATGTGGTAACCAAGTGAGCACTGATTTAGCCATCAATCCAAACAAAAATTGAGCTGGGCGCCCAATGTAATTCTACATGTATCAGCTTTGAACATAGCTGCTAGGTGCATTGCGGCGAAGGCCACTATAAGACTCAGGGAAACCGGGTATAGGATGAGCAGGGACACTCTGAAACACTCACCTACTTCGATAGATTCGCTGATAACTTTGCTCACTGCGCCCGAACCCTTCGCCTGGCAATACATTCTTTCTACATTTCCAAAACTGTGTCAAATAATAATAATTTGGGAGTGTTTGCAAAACTCACACTTTCAATACTGAAACTGTCAGCTTAATGTGATTGATTTTCATACCCTTGACAGTTCACACTAAGTTAGCCACGATGTTTATAACACACAGAAAAAAATTTTTTCTTTTAAAAGTTACTCATTTGTCGGAATCGCTAATATTGGATCACCATACCTTAGGGCTGTCATACAAACTGAACGATCGGAATCATGAGCTTATATAAAAATATTTTTCATTTGATGAGCCAGCTTCTAAAACTTCGGCCAATATTATAATCTGAAACAACAGTATAATTTCCGAAGAAAATTTCTAAGATCGAATCACTACAGCATATAGCTGACATACAAACTCAACGAATGACATCAAGTGCTTGCATGGATAACTTTTCATTTTACGAGGCCGAAGAAATTTTTTAGACCGAATAACGATACGCGTTATAGCCATACAAACCAACCGATCCAAATCAACTTCTTGTATGGAGTTTATACTTGTGAGGGGTCTCATAGCTTCGGTGCAAACTAATTAGCGTGTTTTTGCTCTTTTTATTTATTTTTTTTTTTTTTTGTTTTTTTTACTAATTTTTTAGGGTTTTAAAAGCTGCAGTATCATTTAACCGTTGTGCCTAGCAAATAGTCGAGAACAACAAGTAACTCTTAAGCCAGCACATACTTCACAATGGCTTAGTCAATTAACAACATTTTGAGCATTCATCCTGCATTAACGGCTTTAACGAGCGGCCGAATGACAAACAGCGAACAAAAATATGTTCAATATTTAGTGATTTATTGACACATTAAATGCGCATGCTTAATGCGATATGTGTTGACTGCCTGCTTATTAAATCATTTGCGGCCAGCACCGAAATCTCAAAAGCACGCGTGCAACATTCGCCATTACAAATACAAGAAAATCACCACGCGTGCTTGCCACGCTGAGGCACATGCATATTTTATCTCGTTTATGATTTGTATTTAAAGCGTGGTGGGGCTGAGCGTTGAGCGTTGAAAGCATTTGCTGTAACGGCAAATTAAGCGTAATTAAAATTTTTGAAAAACTCTGCGCGCCACACACTCGCCGTTAAGCAGGAGCTCACAGGTGCCCGGGTGTAAACACTGCAAGGAATTGTTTGTTGTTGTTTTTTATTTTATGTTAATAAACGAGATATGACTCGCAGCAATAATAACTCGTTAAATGCTGACAAAACGATTTTAAAAATTTATTAACCAATTGCTGCTTCCATTAAAAGGCGTCCGAAAACGCGGACGGACCGCGGCCAGCAGCCCATATGGAATGTCAAAAAGAAGTTATGCATTGCACACACACACACACACACATATGCGCGCGCAGACAGACATCAGCTGCAATTTCATTGCTCTTGGCTTCTGCTCAGCTGACCATTCGAGGCAGTGTGCCAAGCGCTTCGTCACTTGTTTGTAATACGTTTTTAATAACTTAATCAATGGTTCACCGCAATGCCAACAGCCCGCGCTCCCTCACCCACCATCTGTCATCCACACACATGCACACGCACACAGTCACAACAAGTTTAAGCAGGAAAATTAAATGTCTGCTCTGCACTTCAATTTATGTATGAAACCAGTTTGCAGTTTCAATTTGTTGTTGGCCAGTCGGTTGGCCACACGCCATTACCTTGTAGTCCTGCGGCTACCGCGTGAGTTGTGCAGGAACTGCCCGTGCCGCAGCGCCAGCCGTGTCATTAAAAATTCTTTATGCATTATTGATTTTTTCTATTGAGAAATGCATTAATTTATAATCGCGATTTTTTTCGAGAAATCTGTATTATTTCTCCGCCTTGGCCTGGCAATTAATTCTGCTCTTAATTTGACGGCTTAAAAACTGGCTGACTGGCTGTCAGCATTGACGAGATCGTTGTCGTCATCGGCGCAGCTGACATGGCATGCAATCGCTGATTGAATTGCTTCTGTTTGATTTCGTTTTGAGATCTTGACATGTTGCCAACATGCCTTGATTGCTGATTGCAAATTCTTTGCGTGCAACACTTGCAACACATACTCACGATGTTGCTTGGAATGTTTAGTTGCCATAATTAATTTGTTATATACCAGTATTCTTGTAGTTGATTTGAATGTATGGAAATTTGGCCATTGAGTATCTGAAAATCGCACTACGCTGTTAAGCATCGAACAATACAACACACTGTGTATTTTGGGTGAGGCAATGTATACCTCGTTATTAAGTACGCCACGAAACTTTTAACATCCAGAAAGAAACGTCGGAGACACTATACACTATAAATATTAGGGATGGATGTTTTTCCGCTTCACACCCTGAAAAATTGGTTGAAAGACAGCTTTAAGGAAGACTCTTTCAAAAAATATCTCGCCATATTACGCCTAGACCAGTTTTGGTCCTTTATGATGTCAGATGGAAAATATTCGTAAATGCTCCATTGTTTTTTATGCCAATTAGCATTACACAGTTGGTCCAGGAAACGTACTGGTTTGACAGAGTCGAACCTTTAGAAAAGCGGCATTAGACACGTGGCCTTCATTGAGCATACACAGAAGTAGTTTCTCGATTACTGAAAGCGAAAATATTCCTAAATCGTATGCCTTAGCTACTGTACAGGCACTACACCGTCAAAACATTTTTTCAGGCCTATCAAATTTATATTCAAGATTTAACAGTCGTTCGAACCACCACTCAACAAACATTAAAAACGTCAAAACTCGAAGAAAAATCATCCAAACTCGAGATTGCTGTTGAAAATCTAAATGATTCAATAAATTTTCGATAGAGTTCAGTTCGACGCTCACTCGTAGTAATTTCTCATATTCACTTTATGCTTTAACTTCCTCAAGATGACACCCAGACTTTTCCATCGCTACTTTCTATGATTGAGCTTGCTTACCCAACCATCGAGACAAAGAAAAACCTTCGTCGAAAAGTAAGGTTTTTTGAAAAACATCGTTCCATGTTCTTTCGTACTATTAACAATCCAAAACTAGATGATTCGGTTAAATAATTTACTGAATATTGCAAGCGAAGGACGCCACGGCTTTGTGGAATATTCCGATAACTACGAAATTTTAGTTTATTGGCTTGGCGGCGAGATAATGTTACAAAGCTGAAGCCAGAATACCTGAACTGTCGAATTATTGTCAGGCTTAAGGTGTACCAGCCGAGGCCAGATTAACACTTTATGATCTTTATTTAATTCAGTTCTAATGAACAGAAATCATTTCATACACTTTTTTATCAAAAATAAATTTTAATTAAAAAAATGCTTCCTAAACCTAAACAACTCTTCTTTTATGGTTCGATATTTAAATATAGTGTTTATACGATATACTTATTAGGATAAAAATTACTAGCTTAAAGTAATCAACTGCTCTATATAGATTGGTATATTACCATAATCCTCGTAAAAATGAATATTATGTTCAAAAATCACAACAATGCACAATTTTATTCGTAGCTGCTTGCATTATTACTCTTCATTAATATACTTCTATTGCTAAAAATACTCACTATAATTTCTGCTGCTCCAAAACTGTATGGAAAGATATTGAAGCTACCACAAAATAGCAAGCAAGTTTGTGTCCTAAGGCTTTGGTGCTTCGCTGGCAATTCACATTGGCAGCTGGCCATTGCTCTCATCCAAGCGCCGCAAGATGCCTATAAAAGGCTTTGCATGTGTTAGCGTTCATGTTAAATGCAGCGATTGCTACAAATTAATTAAATATCAATTGCTAGTCAAGTGGCTGCCGCTTCTGTGGCAGTACAAATCTCTTGCCGTACACATTGCGAGCAACATGAATCGCAGCACATTTTCGTTGGCGAAAAGCAACACAAAAGTTCGCAATGCGAGCCGATTTAAAAAATATTTGATTTTTTTTCGCTCTTTGCTGTTGTTGTTTTCTTTGTATTTTCAGTTTTGTTGCCGATTGGCGCATATGAATCACAATGCGCTGCACGTTCGCTACATTTCATGTCCGCTGTCAATTCAAAAATGTACCTTTGGACAATTTATTTCACTTCATAGCGGTTAAACTAAAGTGTACATATTACAAGATATCGATACATATGTAGCTGCAAGCGCATATACGTTTGTATATGTGTATGTAGTTAATTTATATAGTGTTTGGTCAGTATGTTGCATGTGCATGTGCACTGGCACATTTATTTAGAGCCCGAGCACTGTCCGCGGCAGCGCCACATGCGCTTATTAAAAGAATTATGTTGTTGAAAATATTAATACAAAATATTTATGAAAAATCGAAATCTTTTGAAATCAAGTCAAGAACGCTCCGAACGGACAACAATCATAGCACGCTGCTGCAACACGCTTCACCATTAGCCCACTTAGTTAGATCCGCCTGCAGCGCCGCACACCACTGTCTTTGTATGCGGTTTATGTGGCGGCGGGTGTGCGTGGTGTCCGTCAGAAAATGCTTGAGCTATGATTGCATAGATTTTTTCGCCTTCTGTCTCAGCTGGTGGTGCATATAGAAATCCATTTATCTTCCTCTGCCAGCATTGATGCAGTAAATTAATTAAATCATTTATTATAAATTGGCGCAGTTAGATCGAAATCAGTGCGCAATTCATGGTGTGTGACATATACTTATGTATTCATGTGAATGTGCTGTGCAAATCTGCGCCTGCGCTTGTGCCGGTGCCTGCATATGGGATGATAAATTGCGCAACAGTAGCACCTACAACTATCAGCTCTGATAAGTGCGTCTCTGCTTGAGGCTGGAAAGTGAGACACATGGGACCTATATATAAATATGTAAATATATGTGCGAGTATGTATGTATATGTAAAGTATACTATACGAAATTTTATGAGCGATCGAAAAATTAACTATTTGTAATTTTTTTTTGGACCACACTTTTTTCTAGTTAATAAATTATTAAAATTTTTAATTGTTATGTATATGTCCGCTTAGAAAATAGAAAAATATTTCAAGGCAAATAAATGTATTGACCAGAACATAAGCAAGACATATCCAAAACAATCTCCATATGAGAACCTAAAGTTGACTGCCCAACTGACAAGGTGCTTGAAGCCAATTTACTCAAATGATGCCAGTGGATCCTTTTTACAAATGAAAACTATTTTCACTGTTAAAAGATGTAATAGGCAAAACGGCAAAATCAACGAAAAAACTTTCATATACGCAAAAGTTAGTTCAAGGGTTCACCTTGGTCACCATACACTGCTATGATGGTTTGGTAGGGTGTCTGCTTTACAGGCTTCAGTACTATCACAAAGACGTTAAACTGGGTCAAAAGTGTAATAGAATGAGAAAACGTAGTAAACCAGTTAAGGATAGCATTAGACCTGTCAGTAAGTTCCTGTCCAGCACACAAGGAATACGTCACCCGGCAGTGGCTTAAAAACAATATTCCCAGTCTCATAACTACAGAGGATTGACCATCTGGAAGCAAGGATTTGAATATATAATACTACAGTTTGTGATCAGTGTTCGAGCATCTGTCCTTCCAAATAAAGCACAAAATTTTGGAGAGTCTCGAAAAATATTAAGAGTCGTCAAAATCAATGAAAACTAAGTGTGCTACTATTGATCAATGGCAGAATTGTTTGAGTACTTGTGAAAAAGAGAGAGGAGACAATTCAAATCATATTGTATATATCGCTTATTTATTACAAGCATTATTAAATTAACTTTATTAAAAACGTATGACAGTTTACTTTTATAACGTCCTGAACTTGTAACAGAACTTAGGGCAAGTTTAAATATAAACAGGGTTTTCCAATATGAGTGATATGATTTCTTTAAAAAAACACATTAATTATTAAGGAAGTTCAATTGTTTTCATTTTATGTAAAGTACTCTCGGTACAAATAAATAAGTTCTGAATAGAATTCGAATGTTCGCCATGATTTCTTTTGCAGGAACGAATTCGATTATCCCAATGTTCGACTCCTTTTTCACTAAATCCAATCGTATGTCATACATTGCACGTTCAATATTGACTTCTAAGGATCGAGAGTCTGATTTATTGCTAAAAGACCAGTGAATTCAAATAACCCCACAAGGAGTAGTCAAGTGCTGTTAAACCGCAACGTCTTGGAGGCCATTCAATGTCACAATTTCTGGAAATAATCGAAACTAAACTTTTCTCGCAATAATTCGGTTGTTGCACGTGCTGGTGTCACATAGCCCTGTTTTGTTGAAAACAGATGTTGTCAAGACCAGCTTTTACCAAATGCAGCCACAAGTTGATTATCAGCGTTTTATATCGCTCTCCAATGACAGTAACGGTATCACCAGCTTCATTTCGAAAGAAGTATGGACCGATGATTCCACCAGATCCAAAGCAGCACCAAACTGTTAGTTTAGGTGAATGTATGTTGTTTTTGACTAGTGGACTTTCTTCGCACCAGAATCGACAGTTTTGTTTATTAACCTCACCACAAACATGAAGGTGACCGTCTTCGGATAAAATGGTTTTTATAAAAATCGCATCTTCTTCAAGTCGTTCCAAAACAAAGTCAACCAATTAATGACGTTTACGGTGGTCGCATGGCTTCAGTTCTTGACTGAGAACAATTTTTATGAATGCACGCCCAAGTTCTTTCTCAAAATCCGACAGGTTGTGGTTTGAGACAGTCCCAACCCGGTATTTAAGCAGCTTTTATGGTGTCAACTATTTCTCTTAAATGTTAAAAGTTTAATTATTTGCAGTCTCTGCAATTTTGTGTCATGCAAGCAATAATAATATTTTGAATTTTGTCAATTTAAGAACATATGTAAAAGATCATTATCTACAATAACATTTCAAAAAAATAATAAAATATCTTCATATATCCACTTATGTTCAATGTAATATATCTGATGATATATTCCGACTCAAAAAAGTAGAAAAAGCAATGAATGAATATAAATAACATTTTGCTTTTAGTTGACTGACACATCTAAATCGAGTGAACCGATCACTCTGAATTGCTACGCTTCCTAAATGATGGATCCCTCGCACTTAAAAATCCTGGCAACGACAATTATATTAATATATTCTGACTGCAATATAATATATTTGACTTCAATAGCGCAAAACCCACGATAAGCAACAGCTATATACAAGCAACCTACCACCGACCAAACCGATCAACCACAAAATAGTGACAAGTGTATGACAAGATTACCGCGCCAAGAGAAAAAAGGTTAAATTAATCCAAAGAATTCGATATTAATCACTGTAATGCATTGTGACAGAAATAATTTCACAGGAAATCATAATCACTTATGAAATAAAGACACGCTGCAGTCCTGCTTCCTGCCACACACCGTTAAACAAGCTGAAACGCAAACGCCCGCGCAGAATCACAGTAAAACACGGACTATCTGAAAATACTGCCCACACCAGTGACATGTATGGTGCAGTGAGCATGGCATGCTGCATGCAAGTGCGAGTACATAAAATAATGGAATTATCAGCGAGCCATCAACCGAACTGCCAACCACACAGGCACGGGCACATACATATGTGAAGATTGAGCACGCGCACCACGCACTTGCCACAATGCCACGCGAGCAACTCCATACAACAGCCTGGCAGGTACTTCGTTACAACACTACTAGCTATGTTGTGTATGTGTGTGTTTGGGGTAGTAACTGGCATCAGTGCAGGCGGTAAGTGCCAACAAATCTATCAATCTCAATTAAATCGCTTTCCGAAGCAAACATCTTCCATCATTTTGGGTGACAAAAAATGCTTCGCTACCACCAATCGGCTATCGCTCAGCTACACCGCACAACTGCGCTGGCAAGCGGCTGCAGCTCGCACAGAAAATGCCTCACGCATGCGCACTTTTTTAATGTGAGCCATTTGGTTTTTGTAGAAATCTTTCGTTGCATTTTTTTCTGCAACTTCTTTTTGTAAAGGTTATTGCAATGCACTCCTCGTGCTTCACGCTGTTTGCGGAACGCATTTAATGCGCGCTGCCGCTATGCATGAAGGCGCATGCCTGCCTCGTGAGCTCTTAAGCCACACAGCGTGCAATCAGAGCAAACTGCAGCATTTAGTTATCGCTGCAATAATACTTGTTAAGCCGGATAGTGGGCACTCACGAGTTGACAGCGACGGAATCATACCCATAAAATATGTATTAATCATAATCTAAACGCTTAAATTTAGGATTATGGTTTAATTTGTATAAAAAAATGGTTACAAAATGTCGAATGGCCACTAAAATGGTTATAGTTAAATTTCTAAAATGGAGATTGCAATTAATTTTGTGCTCTTTTAATTCCTCAGGAAAGCAATAGCTGCAGCAGCGCGCTCACAAGCTGCTAAAGAAATGAATTATCCACATAACTTTTACACTCTTTTCACCAAAACGCTTGTAAAATAGCACAAACAAACATTAAAGCAGTAATAAAACAACAACAAAAGCAATATGTACCAGTAACAATGCTAACAGACGCCTGCTAAGCGCAAAGCGCCACTCACACACGCACGCTGTGTCTGACATCTGCCGCGTTCGGCGCTTAAGTCTTTTGTTTAGTTCACACTTAACAGCGCATGCAAGCGGCGAAGCACGTTTTCCAGCGTATTTATGCAACGTTTACTACTGCCTTGCCGCGGCTGACGTATGTATGCAGCTATCTAAGTAGATTTCCCACGATTTAGTAATTTAAAGAACAAAAACTATAATGGCTTATTATATGCATTACATGCTAACCGCGCGTTTTTGTTGTACTTTATCATATTGCGATTCGTTTCAGTCTCGCCAAGGTTTTGTGTGGAAATATATATCTATAAATATAGCTTTATTTTTATCCGTTGCTTTTGCGTGTGGCAATACAAATAATTCTCCTTATTATAATATGCAAAAAGTTGCTTGCATTTGCTGGCGGCTGGCGGCGAGCAATGTGTTCGCATGTAAAATAATCATTAAAATTGCGGCAATCACAACAGCAACTACAACCAACTGGTCAGAATAGCAATGCACAAGCAATAGTAATAGCAATAATAACAATAATCATAATAGATGAATGAAATATGGGAAATAAAAAATGTTGGTCTCCGTCAAATAGCAAATAGAAAAGTTTGTGCAATTGCAAATAATATTCGCATTTACTCGTATACTTTTGAAAGCGGAGATTTGTTTGCAAATGTGAAATGTGTTTCATTTTTGTGTTTTTTAAGATTGCAATTTCGTAGAAGAGAAAAAGGCTTTATGGCTGAGGAGTGAGTTAAAACTCAAGTTTTGAATAAATGACTGATTTTGATATATTTTTTATAGTATCATATGTGCATTTGGAATATAATACATTTTCTTACATAAATTACGTTTATATTATATATTGAATCCTTAGTATGTAATATTTTCGAAATACAAAAATCTTACCATAATAATCCCATAAAATTGCAATGAATTTTAGACACATCTGAGCAATCAGAATATTTTTAAAAGCCCCAAGCGGATTTATTTACATGCAAAATTATCTATGGCAACATGATAAATTAAAATCTGAGAGATAACTTATAAATTCTTATTTGGAAAAAAGGGAAAATATAGATATTGAAAATCATCCATTTGGAATTTTTTAACATTTCAAGTAATAATTTTGGACTTAACATGGAACGAAGTGGGTTAGAAAGAAAACGCTTACAACTTCATAACACATTTGACAAAGAGCAAGCCCTTAAGGCTTAAATTAAAAGCAAGTGGACAAAAAATAGTAAGACATTATCATTAAATTTGCATGTGGAATAAAAGTTCTGGTGCCGAAACTTCAGAATGTTGAACAATTCTTTTCGACCGGCCAAACTGTCAACAAGGAATACTATATGTGAGTTATGCGTCGTTTGCGCGAAGCTATTCGTAAAAAGGGGTCCCAATTATGGGCTGAAACTTTTTATTTTTGCACCAAGATAATGCACCGTCGCATATTGATATTGTAATCGTATTGATTCTTTGTGAGTTTTTTGCCAAATTTTCATCCAATAGCATGCAGCAACCATTGTGTTTGCCTGATTTTGGGCCGTGTTACTTCTGGTATGCAGTAGATATGTTATTTGAGGTAATGCACCGCGACCTAGGGTCTATTGTGCCCTCGCGCTATGCGTATTGAAGGCTACTCTGGAAATTAACTATAACAACTGTTTCGAGGGTTGGAAGTAACGTTGTCACAAGTGAAGTTGAGCCATGGGGGAATACTTTGAGGGAAATTAGGAATTTCAAAATTATGAACAAAGTCTTATTATTTTTTACTTATAGTAGTATACTGAGATGATCAATTAATCTCTATTTCCCATAAAATCCGTACAATATTTGTAGAATCTCTCTAAATAAGAATTCATCTGATTTAATTCCGATTTTATCACTTATTTGCACAGCTTAAATGTCAGAAAATTCCAATCTCCAGTATCTGAAAACAAATTGTACTAGCTAAATTCTCAGCCAGCCTGAGTTAAATTAAATTAAAAAGTGTAAGGTATAAAAAGAATTTGCTTAAAATTCTGTGCTTTCACGAAATGGATTAAAGTATTGCAAAAGCACCTTTGGAAGTCTACTTTATAACGAAAGCTAGTATTGGAGTGGCAGCAAGTATCAAATCAAAAAATTGCTTCATGCTCTCTCCCGTAATGTAGATAACATTGAAAAAGATTAAGAAAATGTGCTTAGAACTCAAAAAATGTCGAATCGTGTTAGCATAAGAGTAATATTAGAGGATATCAGCATCTCTTATGGATAGACTTAACACATTTTGGTTCATATTTTAGATATGAAGCAAGTCAATACCAGACTCCTAATAAAAAACCTAAAGCTTTTGCGAAAGCGAAATCAAAGAAAGGTTCCAAATGCGAAGCTTGACCACGTAACCGAGAAGCACACATTCATCAAACGCATGATTGCTAGTGACGAGAGGTTTCTTTATGAATATGCCTTCAAAATTGTGAATTAATGGCGCTCAAAAAATAAGCCGGAACTCAAAAATCCAAAATTCACGGAAAGCCATCTCAGCCAGGCTTGGCATGTTTGGAGTCTTTTTAGTTTTTCTTTGGTCAGACCGTTTTAAATTTGATCAGTTGTTTTATAGTAGTAACAAAATGAAATTGGAGTATGAAGATTTATGTAGAAATCTGTAGAATAAGCCTAATTTTTTTGTTTTTTTTTGATCACATACTGTCTAATATAAGATAAATGGAAAATTATCATCAAATGAGCACATTGGTTCAAGAAGGGGCGATCGCCAGTTGGCAATAAGAAAAAGTAATAAAGGTATTATCTGGCAGGAGTTTACATCAATCTGTTGAGAGGAGTACAAACTTAGGTAAAGTTAGCTCCATTGAACTCTTCGCATGTATCAATGCAATGTATTGATTTTCGGCTGACCTGTTGACTTTTATATCACAATGTTACTTCCACTTTAAAAATAATTTTTCAATAATTTTCCCTATTATCTTTACAAATTTGCAAAAACCTCTCTCATCATACTCGCTCGTCTTTATCGTTACTTGATCACCCTGTTTAGATTGTCACTAAGATGGCTCTATAAGTAACACCTCCACTCTTGAGTTGTTCTTAAATTAAAATGATGGAATGCCCAGTGGCTTATTCTAAGTAGCTCAACAGCCATTAACATTGAAAAGAACAGGCAACAAACAGAATTGCAACAAATTAACGCTTGTTATATGCACCATAAGCAACAAAAGCAACAACAACAGCCAGGTGAGGCGGCGCGCAGCCATCTCAATAACAGCAGGCAATGGTATATTCTTGTCGGCCGTTAATGACCACCAACGAACTCATTGAACGCCGCTTTATTATTGTAACCAACGTGCTGTTGTTGTTGTTTTATGCAGTGCAGCTGCACACAAAAGCCGTGAGTGGCGCACAGCAACACAAGCGGCAATGTAGCAATCGGTGGTAATTTATTTTTGTAGGTGTTGTATTAAAAATGCAACATGCCGTGGAGCTAAAAACGAGCACAACAACAACAATAACAACGAGAATTAAATAAATTTTTGAAAAAATATAATTTGTGCAATTTTCAAAACGCAACTTGCCACTTCTGTGCAAACGCTGGCAGCTTGTTTTCGCTGACCGTTATAAATAATAAAAGAAAAGACGTTGTTGGTGTTGGTGAGGCGTAGTTGCAGCAGCGCTGGTCTAAAAATCAAAAAAAAGAATGGCAAATTGCACATGCAAACCGGCGGCGCTGAGTTCAAAGTCAAAATCTCGCAAATGTGTGTGTTTTCCATCACCAGTGGCAAGCGCCGCCATATTAACGGTTTCTTTTTGGCTTGGGCCCGCTCGTAGGTTCTTTCGATTTTTGTAACAAAATACAAATTCAAATTTCAATACATACTGCTTCTTGTTGTTGTTGCTTTTGTTTGTTGGCTTGGTGCAACAAAAGTTCATTGCTAACTGGTCAGCCTCGCTGGGCTCTTGGGCGCTGAGTAATTGAGCCTCAGCGCAACCGCTTGTTAACCAGTCGCCGGTTTGAGCCTAACTTGGCCGCTGCGCCCCCGTTTGCCGCCGCCACAACGACATTCATTGCGACTGCGCTAGCCATAATGTAGGTGGCAACATTGACCGCCCGCTTGTTGCTACCAACAGGCGTCGCGGTGGCAGCGTTGCAACGCTTTCTGCGTGTTGCGCGCACCAAAATCAACACAATTAAAAACCGAACGCGGCAAAATGGGACTTCGCCGCCTTGTACGCGCGCAGCTGATTGCGGCTGATAAGGATTTATTAATTCATTGCTGGGTGCGATTGCGCGCACGTTGCGGTGGGGTGGTGCGGCGCGCACTTTTGACACCTTAAAAAGTGTTTGGCTGCCACATTGCTGTTGTTCTACAATTTGTTGTTGTTGTTGTTGTTGCTGGCAAATGCTTGTGCAAGAAAACATGAGTTATTAGTGCGCGCTTACAACTCATATAGGAAAGTTTGTTTGCGCTGCCGTTATTCAGGCCGCAAGCCGTGGCAAGCATGCAGACAAGAATGTCTGTGTGTGTGTGTATATGCCGCGTTGCTGTTAATTAAATTTCTCAATTGTAATGCCACTGGCCATATTAATTTATGCATATGCCAGAAAAAATCAACAACAACAAGAAATGTGCACCAAACTAAAAACTCACCTCCCTTGCCTCTAGCCACTTTGCTCTGTTTCTTGCCTTTTTTGTCGTTCTTGTCATTTACGTTAGTTTGTAACCGTTATCTGAGATTTTTACTTTTTTTCAGCTCCCAAAATACTGGCCGGTGCCGTGCAACAGTGGAAAAATAACGGCGGGCAAGTGCATGCCACTTTGATATGATTTATCAATTACTCGCCACTGACATTTAATTTGTTTAAGTTTTGTATTTTGTTATTTGGATTATTTTGCATTAGTTCGCGCTTGCTTGGGAGTTCGTGTATTTTACTTGTTGTTGTTTTCTGTTTGTTGTTGTTGAACACGCGCTATAAAATAGGTTAATTAAAAATGCAAACCTTTTGACCTGCAAATTGTGTTGCACTCAACTGTCTTGCGGACTGCGAGTGGATGAAGTGCCCATGTGGCAGGCAGCTTTGGTGGCAGTGAATTCCAGTTTAGTTAAGTAAAATGAAAACTTTGTTTTTCCTGGCAGATTTCGTCCATAAAGTAGAAGGTTTTCTGGGAGAAAAAATAGATGTAGGTTGAGCATATATTATTTCGATGCTCCATTTTGTTCCACAAAAAGAAGAGACAAAGACCATAGTCACTTCGTCTCCGCAAAGTTTCGTGACTCCTTCAAAGCCTGCTTGAAAAAATTGATGTTCGAGGAATCACTTAGTTCTTAAACTTTGTGGTGGTCTGGAAAGAAAAAAAGTTTACAATGTTAGAAAATAATAGATTGAGTAGTGTATTAAGCTTCATCACAACTCACTTAGACCTGAAACATAACTTTTAGAAAACTGGCAACGACTAATCGACTCTTTTTTCCGTATTGGATTAAAACAAATTTTTCGAATAAAGTAAAAAGTGATTTTTTCCGTTTTTCGAAACTAGTCTCCAAACATGAAACATTTGACTTCGAATTTGGTGTATAACGGGTTTTAATGAAGCTTATAATACAGGTGATACGTATAAAAAGCTAAACTCGAATCTTCGACAAAAAATTAAATTTAACTTCAAAAAAACAAAAACTGATATTCTTACTTATGACTCAGTCTCAAAAAAAATTGGTGAGGTTCCCTATCCAACCCAATATACCATTTTATAGCGTTCGAGAATTGTTATCTATCTAATTTCGTATGGTGATCTTATTGAATTTTCTCGCAGCCAACATCCCACATATCCCCTTTACCGTTAGAAAGTTAAACAACTGATATAGAACTTGTTTATAAAAAAGTTCGTAATTGCTTTGGAATTTTTTTTGTTTGGTGCTCTGTCGAACATAAAAGTCATCAATAAACCACTTTATGAAGTGCATTGCTCATTATCTAAAAAAGACAAACCAGCTCAAACCACTTCAAAGTCGAATAGTCAAAAAGGTTATTTTGTCTCCAGCTAGATAATGCGGGATTTCATACAAGTCAAATGACTCGACAGAAGCTTTTGCAGCTCAAATGGGATGTGCTACCTCATTAAACATATTTTCCAGACTTCGCAATTTCGCGTTATTACATAGCAAAAGACAATGTATCAAAATGGAGGATATATAATTTCATAAAACTTTTTAAACAATAAAAATAAGAGTTTCAATTCACTAAAAAAACGGAGTAACTTAGTGAACGACATTATATGAATATTGTAGTTTTAATGCAAATAATATACGATAACAAGGCTTTTACATAAAGCGTGATCCATTTCGAGGCTCCCTACTTTTTTAAGTAAAAACAAATAAACTCCAAATTTAATGGGGCATTTCTATTATCATTCGAAAACACATTTTTTGACATTTATTTTCTAAATATTATCTTTTTCAAATATGAACGTGGGTACGTCTCCGATGATCCATCCGTTGAGCCCAATTTTCGATGGGAGCATTTCGCCTGATATCTGGCGAATGCCACGCCTGATATTTTAAGTCCTTAAACTTTTCATATCAACACAGGAAAAGGTCCAACAATGTGATGACACACGATCTTGGTGACCAATCGACCAAACGAAGTGTTCTCTCAATAAATCCATTTATTGGTGCGATGTGGGAAGTCGCGTCGTCCATTTGAAATCAAATGTCGCCGAAATCACGCACTTCAATCAATCCAATAGTCGGTTCTCCTGGCGCGATAACGGTCGCCATTGATGGTTATGTTGTCACCGGCATCATTTTTGATGAAATGTGGACTCCACCGGCTCACAAAACATCCCAGAACATTGTTTTTTCCATATTCAATGGCAGCTTCAATCTCTTCATGTTGCTCTTCACCCCAAATGCGACAATCGCTTGTTTACATACCCATAGAGCCAGAAATGGGCCTCATCGCTAAAAAAAAGTTAGCTCAAAAATGTTGGATATACTTGGAATATTTCGAGAGCCCACAGGGCGAAAGGATGACGCTAGGAAAGATCGAACAGCTTCTGTTCTTGTACAAGCTGTACTTTGTACACTTTCAATTTAAGATCTTCACGTAAAATGCGCCAATTCGCCAATGCAATGACACTGAATCCGCTCACCACTGTCTTCGTGTACACTTTCAGTTAGTTAGATTTACAGATGATTTTGTAATTGCTTGACGCAGCATTCTTTGAGGAAGCGTCAAATAGAGCCCTCAATAAAGGGGGGAACGCAAGCCTGGTGGCTCAAAATTAAAAATGGGCAATGTTACTAATACTATAACAGGCAATCACGCGAAACATTGACAATACAAAGCGCAGTGCATGAATTCCGCACGAGTGAGTATATGCAAAGTAAAGCAAATGGTTACTTTCGGTGGAAAGTAAGTCATTTATGACAACAGAGACCAGAAAGTTTCTATAAGCGTGGTATTATGAAATTATATTTGCAATGGCAACAATTTTTCGAACAAAACGATACACATTTGACCTAAAGAGAATCATTCTAACTTTTTTGAATATTTTAACCCTCCATGCGATGAAAAAGTAACGAACTTCTTTCTACTACACCTTATCACTATACAAAACTCTACTTTTAGTCACAACTTCAAATTTAATTCTCCAATCTGTAAAATATTCAAATTCGTGGCACTTCGAACGCAATTTGTTTATTAATTTTACACCCAATAAAAGCCATTTTGCCACATTTCTGCATGAGTGCGAATCAATTTTCCGCTCTGACCTTCGATTTATTTATTTATTTCTCTGCGCAAATATTTTCAAACACATTATTTGTTTGCAACAACAATAACCATGTAGATAGACGAATGTTTTCTAAGTAATAGCAGCCCTTGTGTTGCGATTTTATGGCCTACAAGTTCATTAATCATTGCACAATTACAGATCTGTGGCATATTTGCGGCGGAAAAAGTTCATGGCAACACGCAACACTCGTGAACCATTTATTTTTATGTTTATTTGTTGCCAGTCTTAAAGCCCACAATTTACATTTGATTTGTGCGACGACGACGACGATGGCGATGACGATGACGCCAACACTCGAATTGAAATGAATCAACACTTGAATACTTGGCGCTATGAAACCAAAATAAATAACTGTAACAAAAGCAACAAAAGCAAAAGCCTGTTGAACAAATGAAGTGAACTTCACTGAACTGAATCATTTTAGTACCTTTGCGAATTTGCAACTTTTTTTTTGTAATACGAGTATTTATTGTGATATTGTGGTGCCCGTATTCTCTAAGTATCTTGGTGCGCATTCTGCAATGCCGCAATTGGGTCAAGGCAAGGCCGGAGTGTCATAGCGGCACCAAAACATCGCGCACAAAGCGAAACTGGAGTGCGCTGGCAGCAGCAACTACGCTCGCTACGACAACTACAACAGCAAACACAGCAGCAATAACAAACAAATGAAATATGCGCTATTGCCGTGGTAATGTTGCAGAGGTTTACTTGGAACTAAGCACCCCACACACACACATTTACACACGAACAAATCGATTAAAAAGGGTGCAAACGCACTAAAGCGCCGGCGTTTACTTCAAATTTAGCGCTTAGATTTACGTCAATTGTCCAACTTCGAATCGCTGGCGGCTAACAAACGCGTCACTAACAAGATTAATCTAACCAAACAAATGTCAATTAAAAGCCTCATAAAAATCTAGCCGTCAGCATAGCTCAACGCCAATGCCAAGCGGCAAGTACTGCAAAAAACAGTTGGAAAATATGTACTATACAAGTATATACTTATACAATTACCACAAGCTTAGTTCTAAATCTATTATTCGAATCGCAACTAAGCGTCAGACGCATGGTGGGTAGTGGAAAATTATTTTTTAAACAATATGATTAATTTTCTTCAATTTTCCATAATTGTTAATTGACGGATACATTTTTTGGTGGAAACATCCAGACACTTTCTGCTCCAGCTTTTGCAGGACTGAGGTTGAAACATCTCTGTAGTTATACTTTGGCAAAGCTGGAGAAATAATTGGGATTGATATCAGCCACCTCAACGAATTTGTGGCAGACTCAAAGCACTTTGTCGATTTTCGAGAGGAGTTTCGATCCATACTTAGATGTATTTTGGTGGCAGAATAAACTGAAGTTTTCAGCTGTATAAGTAGAATACATTTTGTTGGATCGACTTTTAAGTTAACCTATAGAATAAATACTAAATTCTACCAATTTGGGACGTCCAGGACAAACATCAACATCAACTGGTGATCAAAACGTCAATAAAATAAAAGAAGTGGTGCTTGAGAATCGACGATTAACAGTCAGAGATCCTACTGATATCGTTGGAATATCAGAAAGATCAGTGAAAACCCATTTTGAAGGATCATTTGGGCCTAAGAAAAGTGAAAGCACGCTTGGTTCCAAAATCACTAAATTTTTTCGAAAATCAGCGCACGTTAACGTCTGTGAAGAAATGCTTTCCGACTGCCAGGATGCCATGAAATATATTATTTCTGGCTATGAGTTTTGGATATATGCCTACGACGCGAAAACGGACAATGATTTGACCGAATATCGTGGCAAAGGTAAGCCAACAATCAATTATTAAGGATATGTTGACACCACTTTTTGCTTGAAGGTAAATATCCACGCGCCAAAGCTTACTTAACCAAATCGCTAAATGAAAAAAAATCACTCAGATTAAGAAATTTTGAATGCGCTCATTTAAAACCTGAGAACATTCATTAGCTTCACAGTTAGAGACCGGTGTCAAGTTTTCAACAATATTTTTCTTGATTATAATAACTGATGAGAAAACTGTCAGATCGATGAGTCAGTATTTAATAAGAAGTTTCAAAGTGATGCCCACAGATCTGAAAAGGTGTGTTAAACTTCTCTCTAAAGAATCATGAAAATAGCTAAATATTCGAAGATAAAAATGTCACTAATAATACTAGCTTTCCCATCTGTAACCTAACATAGATCTAATTCATGTGTGATATACAAGTATTCCACAAACCCAAAGCATTCTGCTCAACATCAATTTTGATAATTCATATCCAAAATTTTATTTTATTAATTTCACAATCTTTTCACATTATAAAATTATCTGCACTTTTTCACCGCTACTCCATTACAGAAGTAAATAAGTAAATAAATATAAACGTCAAAGATAAAGTGCATATTTATCAAGCTTTAATATTGTAATCGCCATTAGCAGCAACTACACGTACAGGCACTTATATGCAAATGCAGTGTAGACTTCCATTAGTATTGAGCTACACTAACAACGCCACAACGCCCGATAGCAACAACGTGAGAGCGGCAACAGTCGACCGACGACATTTTCATCTAACTAATGATGTTTAGATTTTTATCTGTCATATGAAAATGTGAATATTTGCATAAAAATTTCGATATTTTATGCAAACTGAAAATCTTCGCTAGCTCGCCGAGTAGATAAAATAGTAAAGGCAAACAGTTAGCGAGATTGCAACAACAGCAAAAGCCTCGTGTAAGCCGCGTTGCTGAATCACTGCGAGATTTAGATGCAGTCTATTGCAACTGATAAAGCTGATGATCAGACGACTGCCTATGTGATGTTAATAAATCACACTTAATGCCGCTAATATGCAAATTTTTTTATTGATGTTGTTGTAAGTGCCTGTGCGCAATATTGAGTAGCAAACTGCATTTCGCAAAATTATTGTTGAGTGGAAAAAAATAAAAAGTTGTAAGTGATTTCAGAATATGTAAAACTTGGTTAATTCAGACGACAAACGGAATAGTGAGTATCTTCGATTCATAAATATTTACTTACAGAATTCGAAACATATTTATATGGCGCAAATAGAATTAAATCGAGTTTGATTCTCAGTTAGCCCTTACCTTCAAAAAGCGAGTGCATAAATTTGTTAGCTGTCGGATCATTAGTTTGTGAATGACATCATTTTAAGTGAGGCAACTTTTGTTATTGTGGAGAAAATAGATCAAAAGTTGAAGCAAAAACTTGGCCTGATGACGAATTTCCGGACATTGTCCGAGGAAAATCAACGACCAAGGACTGTTATCCAAAGGTTTTGTAGTGACGTGAGCATCGTAGACGGTGGATGTTCAAAAGAAATAAGTATCGACGAAAATATCAAAAAGGTCCACAAAATATTTTTTGAAGAAGTTATTAGAGATAGCAGACACTTGAAAAATATGCAAGTAGTATCAACTGAACATATATGTATGTAGGTCTATCTATCATTCACCAACATTTAAGTATGCGAAAGCTCTGTGTGTAGAGTGTGCTGCGCGAGTTCACTTTTGATCAAATACAACGACAAGTTAATGACACGAAGCAATGTTTGGAACCAAATTTTTGCGTCAATATGTGACAATAGATGAAACGTGGCAACAACTTTTCACTCCGAAGTCCAATAAAGTGTCATACGAGTAATTTTTATTGACCATCTCGAAGAAAAAGAACCATCAACAGCGATTTTTACATTGCGTTATTCAACCATTGAAGGACGAATCCACCGAAAACCGGTCGCATTTAAAGGAATATAAATTGCTGTTTCAAAAAGCCAAATCGTCAAAAATCCATGAATTGAATTTTAAATTTCTTCTACAATAAACACATTCTCTAGACGTAATCCCCGACGTAACGTCGACTCATCAGATGTTGTCATCGATCATGCCTCTGCACCATATAGCAGGACGGGAATAATGAGTGACTTATAGAGTTGTGTTTTGGTTCGTCGAGAGAGGACTTTACTTCTCAATCACCTAATTAGTGCAAAGTAGCTCCTGTTGGCAAGAAATATTCTGCGTTGGATTTCAAGGCTGACGTATTGATCAACCACAGCTTACACAGCCGTATGAATTTTGCGAGGAAACTAAATTCAGACCTCGCGGCATAAAGGCACTTCCTTTTAGTGCTGTCAAAAGCAGTTTTAAAATCAACGAAGATGTGGCGTGTGTCGGTCCTCCTTTCACGGGTCTTTTCCAAGATTTCGGCATGGTTAATATCTAGTCAGTTGTTGATTTTCCAGGCCCAACGCCATACTGAGAAGGTCCAAGCAGTTGGTTAATGGTGCTATTCGAAATTCTTCATGGTCGCTCCATTGTCATTGTTGGTTGGGAATAAGGTTGACCATCTCCCGGCGATATGCTTCTACTGCCATTAAGCAGACGGGAGAAGTGGTCACTCCATACTTTTAGTATGCTCTGGGCACAGTCACTAAATCACCTCTTGGGGTTCTACAAGAGCATGCTGCGGCCTTGAAACCTTCCGTTAGTCGCCGCATCTTTTCGTCGAATTTTGGAGCAATACAGCAAGAGATCTAGTATTTATTATATAACAAATACTCGCTCAATCCCGCTTTATGGCAAATAAATACATTATTTTCATTGGCTGAATTTATTATTCTAAACAAATAAAGTACAAATTAATTTAAATATGTCAATACGTGACTAAATATGATTTCATAAAGAATGATAAATTAATGCGCATTAGAGTAAATATATAACTGTAGCATGTAACTTGGTTAGTGCAAAAAACCTGTGCCTTTAGTAATCAGCTAATTGCTGGCATAAATTAACAGCAAATTACACAAAGCAACAACGATAAATCTAAATAAAATATAAAAATTAACTACATAGTAATTTATATTTATGTGTTTCTGCATTGCTATTTCATTTTGAATTAAACAGCACAGTATCGATTACTTTCATGTCATGTTGGATGTTGGAGTTTTCATGTCATTTTCATAAATTTTAAAATGAAATTAGCAATAATTATTTAGATATTTTATACGCTGCACTAGCAATACATTCTGTACTAACTAATATATGCATATGTATGGGGCACTCTCTGTGGCATTCTCTAGGGCAAAGTGTGTGGGAAACCAAAGACTTAAGCGACGAACTCGTTTCGCTTGCACTGCCATCGCGCATGCAATTCTCCTTGCCGACTCAGTGTAAAGCACATATTTGTGTGAAATTAAAGCAAATTTATAAATTCCTGCACTGCTATCAATTGTAATTGTCTGCGGTGCTGATTGCTAGAACAATTTTCAATTGCGCGCAACAACAACAACGGCGACGATGTGAGTGAATGCAGTGTGAGTGTTATGCACTGGCAACGCGGTGCGAAGGGCATAGTGCGCGACAATTTTGCAATTCCATGAGCAACAGCACCCGCCTGCCGGCTGTGGGGCAACAACAAATGAAAAGCGTTGTCAAATGCCGCGTTTTTGCCTTAGATTACCGCTAAGTGATTGCCTGCCGTTGCCACATCGACACATCGATACCAACAATGCATGGCAGCAGAGTAAGAGCCGACCAGCGGCATAAAATAGCAATTTATATACAACGGGCTGTAACGGTGACAATGTGTCACATGCTGTCATGTCACAAGCGCTCGTTTTTCCTCGTTTGCTTCACTTCACTACTGTCAGCCGGCTGTGGCGCGCGCAGGTTTTTCCATTATTGCGGTGCTGCAATTCGGACGCTTTAACTGTCCCAACTGTAAATGTGTAACTGTAACAAAGTGCTGTGTCGCAGTGTTATCGCATTGGCGCGCGCTTTTGGCGACAAAAAGCATTGCCGATTGACGGCCAATGGCTGCTGTTGCCGTCGCGGCTGAAACGGTATCCTGCCTAGCTGGTTGTTTTTCGCAAAGTGTTTTCGCAGCAATTCTCGCTTTGACACTTTAACAGGGTTGTAGGCAGCAGCAGCAATATCAGGCGCACCGTTTTGCTGGTGCTTTGCCACCGCCTGTCGTCGCGGCGGCTATTGTTGCCACGCCGTGCGGCAGCAAGCCAACCGCACTGACTAATGTTCGAAAATGAGTTGATACAGCGATTGACAAATTGTTGAAATGAGTGCAAACGTGTGTTGGACATATATCAATGTTGCATTGTGCCAAATTGCACACACACACATACACTCATGCACAGATATGCAGAAATGCGCACAATCATGTTAGAACAATAAAGAAAACTATGCATTTTGCACACATTTTTCGGATGCCACAGCCCGCGCGGCAAACAGAAATAGCAACTGGCAACAACAAAAATTTATTTTATCCCCCAGCTTGGCTATCGCGTCCGGAACAGCAATTAGCCTCGTCGCACACGTACATATCTACACACGCGTATTTGATTTTCCATATGTGTGCGCAGGCAAAAATTATCTGTTAAACTTTGTTGTTTAATTTTGAAGCATTTCTCTTATTCCTTATCACTGAAATCAGCAGCACTCTCCGCACAATTTTATCGAAGCTAAGGTGGAAGCAGAGAAGTTATTGCTGCGCATTGCTGTTGACCATGACTCGCTTTGGAGATTTTTTTTTGAGACGCACAGTGGTTGACAAGAGTTTTTGACAACAATTTCGAAGGGTTTTGTGAGTTAAGGTATTAAATGAGTTTCCTTTGGTAAAAATCAAACTTTTTTCAATTTTTTTTATATAAAAAATTAAATATTTTACTAGAATTTTTTATTGTTACAAACATACACTATTAACAAAGAAATTCAGAAATTTTTGAAAAAAAAAAAATATTTTAAATTCGACGCCATATCCGGTGACCTCTCGGAAAAAACATGGGCCCGCGTTGGCAGGATAACTCTTTACAGGATCATTTAACGTGAAGAAATACATGTTTTAGTTAAAACTTCAACTTAGAACTTCGACCAAGTAAAAAAAAACTGAAAATTGGATTTTTGGCAGACATTTAAAAAAAAAATATAATTTCCGTGAAAATTTCGAAATTTTTTTTTAATAGTTGTAGTCGAAAAAAAATCCTTCCTCCAAGTCTTTAGGAATTGTATCCAAAGACTTGTGTAAAATTTCAATAAGATCGATTCGGTTTCTCGGGAAATCTTGCCTACCGATTTCAAAAACACAGTTTCGAAAAAAAGCGCTTTAAAGACGGGGTACTTGGCCTAGCCAGCTTCGAGCGCTCAAGTTCTCAAGACTATAGAATCCGAAACTATTACTCGGATCAACTTAAAAATTTAGGAAAATATTCTAGATCTGTTGTAGAATTTAATTAGACAATAAAAAGGATAGATTTTTTTGAAACCCGTGAATCCATGTAACCCCTTGACAAAGAAACTTGTTTCAAATGAAATAAAAGAGATTAAAAATATTGTTAAATTCTTTTGGAATAATAATACAATTTCGTACACAAAAACCTCGAGGAACCCACAAAACATTTTTACACCAAATTCGTGGAACACCAGTTAGTATAAAAAACGACTTTTTGATCACAAAATTTAGGTAAAAGGCGCTACGTATCTCCCAAAACAATCTACATAGCTTGAAAATACAAATCAAGCCTCAAGTCAAACGGTAAACAATTGGACAAATTATATTTTCATAAAATTTTAAAGTGTGCGCCAAAAGGCAACATTTTTTGAATAGCTTTTTGGGTTATTATACCATACACAAAATTGTTCTTGCCATTAAGGACGAGTCTGTTTGTATAAGTAAGAAGGGTTTTTTCGCTTACCGAATACGAGAAAACACTTCGCCAATATAAGTTGGAGGTTATAATTTTTTCCAAAAATAATTAAAAAATACGAAAATATCTAAAAGCAATATTACTATTATTATTCTATTTTTACTTAGGCAACTTAATTTTTAAATAGTTTCCTTTTGATATATGTAATTTTTCTTCGCAATTTTGATTTCATCATCTCTTCTCAACACTGTTCCTACAAAAATAGCCATATGTAAATATGTATTATATGTGTGAGTGTTTGCCTGTTTGCACACATCTTTTTATTGCTTTGTTTACTTGACGCACTTCGACCATTTTTTACTTCGCTCCCAACATTCACTTTGCTGCTGTACGGTTCATACAATTATGGTTTTGCTAATGTTATTGTTGTTGTTAGTGTTGTCGCTATTCTCGTTGCGGGTAAAAACGCGAGTGCGTGCTGTCGATAGTGATCAGCTGGTAAAATGATTTATATCCTGGAGCAATTAAGTCGGCCCGATGTAACCAGAAATGAAATTATAAACATGAAAACAAATACTGGATAGAAACTAAAGGGTGTTATAAAAGGAAATTGTGACGACAAATGTGTAATGTATTTGCTTTATAAGGAGACTAAAACTGCTAAGTATAAACAAATTTTCCAAAATAATATAACTTTTCTATATTTATAAAATGACTAAAGGCTTCAACCGCGCTCTAAATTTGCCATTAATAGCGATGGAGAAAAAGCAACTACCTTTGGCATAATAACTACAAAAAATCGTTCAACAATCTTTAGATTCAAATCTAACTTTTTTACATTCAATACTTTATTTCGTGTTTCACGTTCACACGTTTCGGGTTTTCTTGCCTCACCCTGTATATGTTAATTTTCAATTTCACGTTGCTTTTTTATCGCTGTCATCGATACACCTAAATCATCCAATTAAGATGTTAAGAGCTGTCACAAGTACAAACCGTTAGATAAGCACGCACAACATGCCACGGTCTGTCATAACGCAGCACAGCATAGCAAAACATAACATAAAAATTCCATACGCACATTCTGCTTTATAACAACGCTGGTAAAAAAATGTGGTCAGAAATAAACCAAAATGGTACTACAATGTGGGTTTTTCTGCTGCTAGATCTGTGTTGCTTAGGCTTAATTAGAACATGATGGAAGTAGAGCTGAAATTAAAGTAAATTTAAAAAAAATATTGTTTTCTATGACAGCAGTCACTGAGCAGATTTTTTAAGTTACAACCTTCTTCTTTGGAAAGTCTCCACCACTAAAAACACCCTTAAACTTGAGCAACCAACTTTGTTTAGTTCCAGAATTCGCCAAACAATCAGCAACAATTTTTCATGTCTCTACAGTTGGCACGATACACGAACAAAAATCTTCAGCGCAACCCACGCAGTTTCAATAATTGCAATTTTCTTCATATTCAAGACCTTCAATTAACCCACGCAAGCAGACAGAAAAGTGGATTATCTATAGCAAACAAAATAAAATACATAAAAGGAAAACAAAGTAATTGTGGCAAAGGGTTATTGATGCCAATGCGCATTCCAAACTTTGATTACAGCCATACCTTCTGATCATTCGGATCTATGGAATCGTTAAAAATGTGTGTTTGGATAGCCTAGATGCATACCTTATCACTAACACAAGTATGTAAATGGCACCAAACATTCAGTTAAGTTCAAGAGGTCATAGAAAGCATGGCTCATGCGAGTCATAAAGATAAAGAAATAGTGTTCGCAAATCATCAGAAAAAAGTCAGAGAATCACATAGAAATTGTTGGATAGACTAAAACACTCTACTGGTGATAAGACGTAGATTTATGAATTCTAACTCGAAACTATTCAACAACCTAGCCAATGCCGTCCAAAAAGGGTTGAAACCAAAAATCTAATCCAAAGTCAGTCAAAAATCCTTTGCTATAATCCAATAATCTAGGAATAACCTAGGAAAGCAAGCTCGTTGTCACCAGCTCAGCTGATTAACTTAGTTAGTTGCTTAGTTTCTATAAACTCCTTTCAAGCGATCGCCTTTTCGCAAGCACATAACTCACAAAATAGATGAAGAACTTTCCACAGGCCAATTCCGCATATGTAGTTCATATTTCCCATTCGCACAATCTCTTGAACTCTTGGGAAAATAGTCAACTTCATTTCAGTGCAAACGACTGACAAATATTTCAAAAATCTTAATCAGCAACATGTGCAAGGCTGAAATCATAACACATGTCCCAACAACGTACGTGTACAAATGACATGTTTCTCAAACACACACGCACACTCACACAAATAAAGACATGCTCATAAACGCAATTATAGCGCTTGGGAATGATTCATTCATAAATTTTACTCGGCCATTCACACGTACCAGGGCGCTCTAGCACGTTCCTGCACTCCAACTAGGCAAGCGAGCTCACTCTTTAACTGACGCTGACTGACTGACTGACTACCTGGTGTGAAGCTTGTTTGTCTAGTCCTCCACACCACTCATAACTCATTCATACGCCTGTCAGCACCTTACCTAACAGAGCACACAAGCAATTCTCACTCAATGCCACGGCGACGGAAAACACCGGCTTCAAGGAACTCCAACTTCATAATGAGCAATCAAATAACTCGCTGAATGCTGTGCAGAGGCTGGGTGAAAGAGGAAGTGCCGAAGCGCATAATTGCGAAACTGCATCGTCTTTCCAAGCGATTACTCGCTGGTCATCATCGCATTCTCCACATCGCTGGAAATGTTGTTGCACTGCTGTGTGCACCTCACGTGCGGCCATCTGCTTCTTGACGACGTCAAAACAAACACACACCCAAACTCAGCTGCACTTGAAATCACAACCCCGTCCACAACTCATTGGCCACCTCCTTTCACGTTCCAGCGCAAAAGCAACAAACAAGCTCAGGCTTGTTGTAGCACAGAATTATCAGAGCGCGAGATTCTAACAAATTCTTCCGCTTTCACCCGTCTATCCAGTGCTCACTCACACGCCAGTCTGCTTGCGTGTCAGCCAGGCGAGCGGGCGGCGGGAAGACGGGCAGTCCATCAGTCTGCTTTAAGTGCTGTCAGCAGTCAACTGTAATCGGTTGCGCTTTTTGCTCTTCATACTCATCTCACAGATGGCTACACGCTGATGCGGCCTTTATTTATGAGTGTTAGAGATGTCGTGGCATGTGCAGCACTGAGCTTGTTATAAATTTCCTTTTCTGGTTTAGTTTGGTTCGGCAAAAAATGGGTTTTCATTGAAATTATGAGCACGTACGAAACTTACACAAAATAGCAATTAATATAACGAGAGTTTTTTCCCACTCCAATGTCTCAGTTCACTCGCATATTTGTACGAGCGTTTGGCGAGCTTCAAAGGCATCTGTGCCTCTTGCAGCCGATTTAAATTAGTGGAGTGAGTAAAGTTGGGGTTCAAAAGTTTTGACTTGGACAGGGTTATTTCTAAGGGAATATACAAAAATATAGCAAATTGGAAGAGTTTCTTATTATCATATTTATAAAAACTTTCTGTCGTTGGTAAGAAATTGTGGTTCAATAACACCACTACACGCTCTCTTTTGCGGATCGACATATGACTGGAAGCATTTCTTAACAAATATCACGAAATGCCACTCGTGTTTCGGTGCAGAAATTGTGTCTGGAAAATGCAGATTTGAAGGTAAGAAGACATATTTATTACAAAGCCGGCGCTATGCTTCCACTTTAACATAGTCAACATAAACTTTTCATTGCGAAAGATGAATACAAAGAAAACTTACGCTGAAGGAAACTAGAAGAGCGATGATTCAAGAAAAGATATTATTCTTGACTGTCGATTGAACTTCGGAGTGAGAGAATGGAGTCAAGCTTCTTCTATTGTCACATATCGATACAAAACCTCGGGTTTATTACGTTTGAACATATTCAAACACTGCTCCGAATCATCAACTCGTCGTTATTTTTGGAGAAATGTGAGCTTGCGCGTCATTATCTCAAGTGTCTGCCATTTTCGTCACTAACAACCTCTTTTGGACGTGCACTGCGTTCATCGTCTTCGGTGCTAATTTCACCACGTTTCAACTTAGCATACTAAGCCTTGGTGATTGATTTTCCTCAGACACTGTCCAAAACGTCGTCATGAAACTAAATTTTTGCTTTAACTCTATTTTTTCCTTCCACAAAGCAATATTCTATCAACACGTGAAACTCCTTTTGATGAAATATTTTCACAATAACAACAATTGCTCTACTCAAAGTGATGTAAATCACAAACAAGTAATCAAACGGCTGTGAAATGTATGCACACACCTTCTGAAGGTTAGACTTAACTGAAAAGCATGTGGATTTAATTCTAGTGACGACATCTATGTATCAAGCCGATGACTTTACAATAGATATGTTGCAATTTTAGAGTGATTGCAATGTTTAAAATTTTTACGGATTAAGCATTAAAACCCTGAAGCTTCGTAATTTCAACGCGATTAAGAATTTACTTTGAGAAAAACAAATCCGCCTCCTAATTTTGTGAAATTTTAAACAAAAATTCAGCAAATCATAAAAGTCTACGATATTTTTCCTAATAAATAATATTTTACCGACTTCGTGAGAATTTTACCTAAAGAAAACTGTTTACATAACAAAATTATTTTAAAATTTCATTTTCCAGTTATGACATAATATTGACTTCAAATTTTCTTTCCCT
This sequence comes from Bactrocera dorsalis, assembly GCF_023373825.1. Classification (NCBI taxonomy): domain Eukaryota; kingdom Metazoa; phylum Arthropoda; class Insecta; order Diptera; family Tephritidae; genus Bactrocera; species Bactrocera dorsalis. The sequence continues at coordinate 2,850,938 of NC_064307.1, forward strand.
TGAAGTTTTCATTCCTTTGCTTATGGCTTAAACGTGTAATTCTGCTTATCTACAAATTGATCGCTATATTTTCACCAATCTCCATGTTGACGTAAAAATGTGCAACCGTTAGGCAATTCCGCACCACAACAACATCTTGATTAAATTATTTCGTCTTGCCTTTCACACAACCACCCACCGAAGAAACATGTTGATTTGGCACATATAATCATAATCCGCCGAAATGGTGTTGAACAATAACAAATGCAATTGTTTCAATTCCCAAAGCGCGCACCAGTGACCACAAAAGTGCCGTGCAGCCGCAAAAACAACAGCAACACCAACGGCCAGGCGCTGCTGCTGGCAGCCAAAATGCAATCGCAATGGTTCCTTATGCGACCACAACAATTGATAAAGCCACCGAAGGCGGTTAAATAGAAGCGGCAATAGCACCAACAGCAACAACAACAACCACAGCAATTGCAGCAGTTGCAGTAATGTGGCAAGCGGCCGAAATGGACACGGAGAGTTTGTTTCCCTTTCTCAGGTGTAAAAATTGAAATGTTGCGCTCAACGTTTATAACAATCGAGCGCTTGCAACAATGTGCTTTGTCAGCGTTTTGCTAGTTTTGGTCAAAAAATCTTCTGAAATACAATAATCCACACCAATGCCGAGTGCAAACGTCCGCCGCCGCCGCCACCAAGATCCTCGGTCAGTACATGCAGATTGTCTCACAAAACACCGGCGCGGCGCAGCTCAGGTGCTTCTAGCAGTGCCACAGCAACAACAAACGAAATATGGCAGGCACTTGCAACACAATCGCCAACGCCTGACGGTGGCGGTGGCGGTGGTCCGCCGCTATCAGCGTAAATCAATGCAAGCGCAAGTGCGGCGAGCTCGACCACAGCACCGAAAGCGCGCAGTTTCGTTACTATTCCTAAACACGCTCACCAAAATACATATATATGCGCATGTATGTGTGTGAGGATTTATTTCATTTATTTGCTTTGTGGCTTTTGTTATTTGCAACAACTTTCACAAGTCGCCACGGAAATGTTGTTGTACATTGTAAGTCTTTGACGGCGGATAAGAAAATGTGTCTTTGCTGTCGCCACAAAATAGCGAGCACTACACAGCAACAACGACAAACCGAAGTAGGCGACTGCGCGGTAGCAACGAAGGCAGCAGAAAATCACCGAGAGCTTTTTATTTTTCTGTAACGGTATATATAATGTTGGAAAAAGTGGCAAGGAAATGTAAATCTCTGCAGGCGTGTTGCACAATCGGCTGCAATTGATGCCACCGAAATAAAATTGAAAACATTGCTTGTGCAACACAAGACATCGGTGGTCTTTGCACCGCATACACACACACACACATCTTCACCCATATGCACATCCTCAGCGCTGCACTGACTTGCAACTTGAAACAATGGTCAATAGTAGCTCGCAGCTGCCTTGGGCCCAATTGTTTTATTTGCATGGCTCTGTTAGTTATTTTGGTGAATAGTTTTTTATTGTTGTTTTTCGATGCACCAATATATTCATGTATGTGTGAATGAACGCAAATAGGAGTATTGCTGACTACTATGAGAGTGATAATAATCAGTGAAACTAAAGTGCTTCAAGCGATTTGGTCCAAGTTACCGAAACTCCTCACAAATTGCTTTCCTTCCATAGGAAAACATAAACAAATTTAATTATTTGCAATTTTTAATAATTTCTAAGTATCAAACTACTAATTTTTGTGAAAAAAGCTGTTTTCAAATCGAGTAAATAAATTGTATTTAATTTTTAAAGTAAAATTTCATTTATTACTTGCATTTGTGTAATACTTGATCATTCAATAAAGATATGTAACTCTACTAAACAGCTGATGTATTCCAATTTAGTATACTTTAGTGAAAATAATTAGATTCATAACGTCATTGGTGTCGAGCATAGTTTTTAACTTTCCTTTCCTTTCCTTTCCCTTTTTTATTTTCCTTTATCTTCCTTCCATTCAACATTTACCAATAACAATCGCCCTTCCAACAACCTGATGGAGATAAGTTTTCGAACTGAACATTCATTGTCCAATACATCACTGTAACTTTAAAATTTATGAAAAGATCACAGAAAAAAATGTCAACCCTAGTGTTGCGATATTTCAACTCACAACTTTATTTTTCATATCCCGCATACTATGAATAGCAAAAGTATGCAAGTACAAGTTCTATTTTTGTTTTTTACAGTACCTAGAAATATTCATATCGGTCAAAAATTGCAAACAGCAACAGTGTATTGATGAACATCATTCAACTTTTGGCGATAAAGCTCCACCAAGGCTCAATGTTAATCGACGATGTGGGGAATCCAGTCGGAGTCGTAGGCAATCCAAGACGTGAAGATCGCTCAAAATCGGTTGTTAGAACAGTAAATTCTGAGAGATACACAACCATTTGTTTGCCAATTTTTTCAAGAAACCAAGAACACCAACCGCCGAAGACGGATCACTTTTCCCAAAGATAACGCTAGCTCTCACACACCGACTGATACAATTTCCTTTTTGAACAATCCAAACATATATTTGATGAGTCATCGTCGGTATAGTGCTGACATGGTGGCGAATGGCATGTCCGAAAAATAAACTAAGAGTTCAACGGACCCCTGACAGGCGTTTAATACATTCAGAACGCATGTTTTGGAGATACCTCAATCAGAGTGGGAAAAGAGCTTCGACAATTGGTTCAAACTCATGCAAAAGTGTATAGGTCTTACTGGAGAATATTTTGAAAAACAATAAATCGATTTTCGATTATGAATATTTTTTTTTTCTAAACCCCACATGTAAAAAAGGCAATCTTCGTACACAACTTTAAAATTTATCCTAGCATTTTTTGACGAAACATTTTTAGGCAAGAAGCTCATTTATATGCCTTAAACAATATACAGATTTCTTACTAGATACATGAAAAATTTAGAATTGCTTACTTATTTTAGTGACCATAAAATATTAGTTACATTTAGAAATTAAGAGAGCCAAGGTAAAGCTAAAGTGGATTTGAAATAATAGATTAATTGTAACTCAAAATAATTCATTTGTCACTTATTTTTAGCTCAGCCCTCCATTTAAATCAAGAATATGCTATTGCCTATAAATCGACACCTTTCATGTCAACCAAGCTACTATATAGCGTTCATTGTCTTGTCGCCTTTTGAGTTCGTACGAAAATTGCCTTTTAGTATTTAATAAGTTGGCTGTCATTGCGAAACAAAAGACTTCAGTAACGAACCTCATTTGCTCAATTAAATATCAACATGCATTTCCTTAACCACCAAATGTCGCATGCTTATCAGACGAATATTGACACTGCCACAATACACACACACGAACATAAACATTACCACATATATGTAGGAGCTTGCCACATGCCAAGTGCCAGGCACTTGCATAAAAGGCAACCTAAAACTTGTCACATTAACACATGCAACCAAATTACAACACTCACACGTTGTACAACAACAATTGTTGCAAGCAATTTTTAGAATGGACGCCCGCAGCCAAGATCTCAGGCGAAGTTCGCACACACACACATATACATATGTATGTATATTTGTAGCTGGATTTGTGGTCGCCGGCGGCTGCGGCTGTGGCTGAGTCGAGGAGTTGAGCGGTGTTTTTGGCCATTTTTGGTGGTGTCGCGCGAACAACAAGCCACAGCGCCTAATTGTGTTGCCATAACGCGCATAACAACAACATAATACCGCAATAAAAGGAGCAATAAATTGATAGGCGAGCGTACAAGAAAAGCAGCTCACCATCCACACAGCAAAAGTATGCAAGTACAAGCGCGCACATACTGGCACACGCACGCACACATGTTGCTAATGGAAAAATGAGAATGCCAACAATCGGAGAACGCGTAAAACGAAAAAGTTTGTGCAACAATTGGTGGCAAAAACGCTGCAAGCTGCAATGTGTGAAAAAAGCGAAGCAAAAAGAGTGATCGAACACATGTGTATGTATTGTATATGTATGGCAGTGTTTGTTGTAATGGTCAGCTGTTAATCGCGCAACATTGTACTTGCAGCTTAAAGTAGGCTTAAATTTATCATTGCATTAACCGGTAATGAACCGCTAAACAGTGTGAATTAATGTTAAGTGACAATTACCACCAATCCACGTACAAACACACACACATACAGCTTAAGTTAAATATAGCAGTAAACAAGCAAAAAATATGCAATAACCAAGCTGGGTGACACTTTTTATGGCTTCACTTACAAGCGTTGGCTTTTTGCCTGCCCAAACAGCAAGCTGCCTGCAGCACAAAAAAAAGAACGGTAAATAATCCTTATAGAAAAAATGTAGCAATTTGGTAAACTTGGAGCAGTTTATTACACTGCCACACACACGCACACATGCGCAGAAGCAATTCGCCTCACTCTGACACTCTGGAAATGGGTGTGTTTTCGTCAAGTCAATTACGGCTGGCGTTGGCTTTTTACATAATTTTCTTTATTCGTAAAAAATAGACTTCTATATTTGTATATAGCTACATACATACATACAAGTATATACACATAAGTAGCTGCACATGCCACTCGCTGACGGATGGACTCACATCTTAGTGGAGTTGTACTACGGCAAAGCAAGTGGCAAGTAGCTACGCCACCAATTGCTGCTGCTCCTTTTTGTGTGTTGCACTTGTTGTTGTTGTGGTGTGTTGCCGACACTTGTTGCGGTTTTTGGTAGCCGATAAATTATCAATTTCCATTTGTGTTTTAATCAAATTGAAATCGTGCAGATTCTATTTTTTGCATACCGTTAGAGTTGGCTGTTTAGTGAAAGGCCACAACAACAGCTGTTGAAGACCTCATTGAGGTGGAAATAGAAGGGGAAAGGTATGGCGACCGAGTTGTGTGCATCAACATGAATTATACAACGAAACAATTAGTTTCATTTGAATTTATATAATTTATAATATTTTATAAATAAAATTGTTTTTAGCAAATTTTAATGTTATTATGGTTTAAATGATCTAGCGGCTGTTTCTTTTTTTGTTTGGACAAGTAGATTTCAATTAAGCAATACTTTCTTCGGAGTTGGCCTTTTCGGCAGCTGGTACCTGCCTTTTGTCCTTTTGATTTTCCATCATAATGAACAGACTTATTCCGGAAAAATTGTTTGCAAGCCAATTTAGGCTCTTTTTTGATTGAACGGCTACGTTAATAAACAGAATTGTCCCATATGAACTGATGATAATCCGCAAGTCATTGTTGAGACTCCGTTGCATCTTCAAAATATCTCAGTTTTCCACGATCTGTGAGCCAAGGACATCATTGGTACATACTTCTTCGAAAATAACGCCAGTTCTAAGATAACAGTTAGTCGGTACGCTATAGAGCCATGACTTTTTTGTACTTTTATTGAAGAATATGTATATGGCCGAACTATGACTTCAACAAGACAGCGCTACATGCCATATTGCCAACGAAACAATCAATTTATGGAAGTAAACTGTAGGCGAGCGCATTATCTCGCATCGTGGGCCTTCGCTTGGCCTCATTACCTGACACATTTTTTAGCAGACATTTTTTTATAAAATGGAGAATAATAAACTATACGAGCTCTAATGTCAGATTTAGAATAAAGAACAATAAGCGGATTATCATAATTCTAAATATTAATGGTATATTAAAATTCAAACAAGAAAGTTCAAAACTGCGCATAATCATAGACAAAGATAACAAAAAGATTTCCTCTTTTCAGCAACCACAAGTTGGAATCCAGCAAACACTTAAATAATTCAATTCAACTTTGCTCATGACATAAGTAAGAGAGCATCACGCGCCTGATAGACAAACGAAAACTCTAAAATGCCATCGTCATTGCAGTTACCGACTGCAACGCTATTACCTCATATAAACACTTCAAGCATTACTAGATCCCCAAATAAGTAATGAGACGAAACTAATTTCCTTCGTAGGTTGATGAAGACAGTCAAACGCCAACAGCATACCGTTAAGATTATGTCGCGCAATGAAAGCACGAAACAGTCACTATTCGTCGCCTATCGGTCGTTATCGGTACGAAATGTGCACTCAGTCGCTTCATTAGCAACGGCGGATAGATTTCTTGTCACTGTTGTTGCCTACGGCATGTGGACTGTTGCCGATTGCTGGTTACAACAAGTGCAAAGACGCCACTCAGCTGAAAGAGAAATACGAAATTGCACCCAACAACAGCAGCCAAACAATTTACACGCTGCCAGCCGTGACTTAAATTTTATTTCCTTCATCAAGCGATTTGGTGTAGTCGTTACAACAATCACTACTCACAAATATGTATGCGCAGGTACTCAGGTGTAAGTGTGTGTGTAGATGCTTATGTTTAATTGTGACTGTTAAGGTATTATGTTACAAAAAGACAATCAATGGCTGGAGTAGTACAATGAAAGCATCCTCGTTGTTGTTGTATATTTTGTGATATTTTTCTGGTTTAATACGTTTGGGTTGTGATTTCATTGCTTGCAATCTTGTCAACAGGGATTGCTTTGAAGAAATGAAAGAAATGGAATATTTGAAATTAGAAAAAAGTATAAATCACAAAAGCAGTGCCAAAAAATACTTTCTCGTTTCAAAAGAAATAAAAAACGAAAAGAGCAGAACAGCTCAAGAAATTAGAGAAAAGGAAAGCGAAGTAATGAAAGGAAAAGAAAGGAAAGCAAGACAGAAGGAAAGGAAAGAAAATAAAAGAAAAGCAAGCCAAGAAAAGAAAATAAATAAAAAAAAGAAAAGAAAAGATAAGAAAAAAAGAAATGGAAGGAAAATATTAAAAAGGTAGAGAAAGGAAATGAAGAAAAACGAAAGAAACGAAGGAAAGGAAAGGAAAGGAAAGGAAAGGAAAGGAAAGGAAAGGAAAGGGACGGGAAGGAAAGGAAGGGACAGGAAAGTAAAGGACAGCAAAGTTAAGGAAAGGAAATGTGAGGTAAGGAAAGGAGAGGAAAGGAAAAAAAGGATAAAAAAGTTTCTGTGCAATTATATAATACAATATTTTGATTGGTCGCTTTGTATGGCAGCTATATGATATAGTGATCCAATCTGAACAATTGGTTTAGAAATTGTAGCTTTGTCTAAGACCATCACATATGCCAAATTTCGTCACGATACTTTAACAATAAGAAAAGTCCAACGTTCAGTTAATTTGGTAGTTGTACTATATGCTATAGTGAACCGATCGGTTCTCACAAAAGTGATGTGTGCTAAATTTCAGATTAAACTACACACGTTTAAAACACATGGCTGAGTCGTTTCATATCCTGCTAAAGGTATACAAAATGTGGAAAGGAATAAATAATATAGAAGAAAGCAAAAAAAAAACAAAACAGCTGCGACAACAATACAGAAGAAAGTAATTACAACTGTTTACCCCGCATTGGCTGTAGATCCTTTTCTTTACTCCCATCATTGACGTTTTCAGCTTTGCGTCCTCAATTATTGCACCTGTTTCACCATAGTTGTTCGTGCTTTTTATGAGCACTTGTTGCACTTGTCGTGTCTTTACTTAATTTAACATTTTTTCAACGCGCCAACGGTATTGTAAAATCTAGATTGGTTTTAATTTCCAGCAGACACTACGCGCCGCATGCTGCAGCACTCCCCTTTTGGCCGAGAGTGCTAGCCAAAGCCGACGGCAGAGCAACACCCGGCCTGTTGCTTGCAACAACGCCAAACTTCTGCCGATTTGTTGTTGTATTTATTATGTCAGCACACAAATCGATTACTGTGCGCTGCCAAAAAATTGAATATTTTCTATAAATTCACCAGCGTTGCATGCAGACAATCTGCAACAGCAATAAAATGTGGCAAGCTAAAACATAAATGCCCAACAACGAAACAGCTAATATACACACATGCATACATGGCGTCCTACATATAAACGCAGGCGTTTATTTTTGCAAAATTTTCCCGCAATGCGATTAAAATTTTCTATTATTTCGGTAATTTATGGCATTTCGGCGCTCTTTGCAATATTATTGCCACCAACCGCTTGTAGCGCTTGTGGCACTTGTTGAACCAGCCTACCGGCCAATCGCCAGCGAGCCACGTTGCATTAGCAATTATTTGTATACATACAGTTATATGTATAAATATATATTTTAAGCGCTAAAATGTTTTCGACATGCATGTTGCTGTTGTTTTTATTGTTGTGATTTATTGCTAATGAAAGTAATTAGCTGAAATTTAAAAAAATATCAGTTGCACGTTTTGGGCACACAAGCAACATGAAGGACAGCAACAATACCACGCAACAACAGCTAGAAGTACCAAGCCAGCAGCCGAAAAGCCAACAGCTGATCAGCCACTCGGCCTACACACAGCGACCGAATGACACGAGAGATGCCGTTGCATGGCTTGCGCACTCACACACTCACACTCATAATATTTAGTGGATTTGAAATATGATTGTTATTTTTCCATGTGTAAGCCATTATTATTAGTTCATGATTTAAGTGACAGCAAATATATTAACTCGCTTACGTTTCTACATTTCTCACTAATATCTAGCACATACACACAGACGCCATATAGTAGTGCTGCGCAGAGTCTGCCCCCGAGACAGGTGTCATTCGACCTTTGCTTCGGCTCTTCGCGCACGTATACTTTTCGTTTCCATTTCAGTTGGATAGGTTTTGCTTTATTGCCTGGTGGGCGCCAGAAGTGGCGCACGACGTGTCACGATCTCGGTAATATGACGAATTTAGCGTGTATGTGTATATGTCTGCAAGTAGGTAGTTTGCGACTTGGAGCTTGCCTCTTAATATATTTATTACATTTGTGTTTATTTTTTGTCAAAACACTTGCATGGCTTTGGGTCTCGGTGGGAGGAGATAGGTATCCATTGCATGCCAGTTTTAAGCACATTATCTGTCTGTTTTGCGCCGAAAGGAGGTACTCTGTCAACTAATGATGACTTACCCACAAATACTTTGGCTAAAGGCTTGCAATTTAACACTTCTAATAAAAGCGTAGAGGGGAATGTATAAAATTTTCTAAGCATTTCATGATTACTCGGGAATCTTTTTAGGAATAATATTACCTAGTTCTTCCACCTTTTTTGGGTTTAAATAAAAATTACGCAGAAGGGACCTTTTAACATACCATAACTTAAGATATACAACTATAAATTTGCGCAGGTGATCACAGTAACCAAAACTTGTTAAAATTGGGCATAGCTCCGCCCTCTAAATGATTTAATGCACATATCTTTCAAACAGCTTAAATTCAATTAGCCAAACTTGGTGAGAAGATGTCCTGAATATATGCCCCAGAAGCATTCAATTTCACAATCAAGATGTTAGGAAAAGGCTTTATAAGAACAGTTGTCGAAATTTTGCGTGCCACCGCCCACCTTGAAATCTTATACTTTGAACCACTTATCCAATTTCAATCAAATTTCATATGTGTTGTTATCCAAACATTCCTATCATACGCTGGGAAATTAGAGGCAATCGGGTGACAACCACGCCTACTTCCCACAGAACAAACTTTTGAATTTCATCTGGTTCATCCACTTTACAGTACACAAATCAAAGGTCAATGAGGTTATCAGAATAAAATGTTGCACAAATAATGCTCTCGAGGTACGTCGTCTTAAGCCTAAAAAGCTTGAAAATAGGTAAGTAAACATCCTTCAAGCTTTTAAATCAGGCTTCAGATCCAATGTACTTAAAATATATTTCACAAAATGTAAACACATGGGTCAGTGACCCTAGACAAAGGTTGTTGACTTGGTCAGTGAATCCTCATTGACTCCACAATATGTAAATCCAAATGTAAGTAAAGGTCGTTGACTCGGCTATATGTAAACAAAGGTTGTGGCCTTGACTAATTGTAAACATAAAGGCCAATGACTTCATAAAATGTTAACAAAAGGATTAGTAATCCCTAATAAATTCGCCAATGTAAACTAAGGCAGTAGACTTAGCTTAATGTAAAAAAAATATTAGTTGGCCTCATAAAGTGTTAACAAAGTGATCAGTGACCTCGGCATATTGTAATCAGAATTGTCTTTGAACTCAAAAGATCAAAACTCTGGTAAAAGTCTTTGGAAACTTAAAAAAGAATATAGTTTAGATATTGGAAAGTATTGGATTTTTCAACAGAACAACGGTACAAAGCACACGGCGCACGTTATTCAAGAATGACTTCTACATAATGATATACAGCCGATAGAAAATATTTTACACGTTCTAGAAAAGAAAATGCGCGTTAGCAGACGTGAGACGATAAAATAAATTTGCAAAGAATTTTTTCTGTTCATTCTGTTATTCACATTGCAGATGATACCTTCCTTCTCCTTAGATCACTGTTTTAGAAAGTACTTACTAATTGGGGTAAATCCCACTTCTTAATTAAATACACTTCATATGTCTATTAGAACCTTTAGCGACTCACTTGTGCTATATCGAATTCTAAAATATATTCTTTTGAAAAATAATCCTTCGCCTTACTGATGTAATCATCTCAATTACTTGGTATAGAAGAGAGAGGGGAGAGTAAATTTAATTTAAAATAACTCAGTACTAATAAGTTCCAGCTTATAATTTCAGTCTCAAGTACATACCTTCAAAAAATTGTTCCAATCTAATACACCGTTTTAGGGCCACAATTGGTTCAACCAAAAGTCTGAGCTTCAGAGACCAATTACATTGCATTAGTCGCATTTGTATCCAAAGTCAGCGCCAATCAATAAAACTAATCAAATTAACTAGGTTGGAAAAGATAATCAAGAGCTTATTATGTATCTATGTATGAGCACGTCCACCTGCCTGCCCGCCCGCTTATGTTGCTGCCACATGCGAACTGTCGAGTTTGGCAATTTGAATGCCAATATTTTCACATATCGATCAATCTAAACTACGGCAGCACTCAACACGCCATTTTTCCATATAATTTAATATGTTATTATACAACCATAAAACCGCTAATCATTGCATACCTATTTTACCGCTACACACACTCGCACTCATACCCGTTTGAAGCGATATGCTTCTGGAGTGCAAATATGGCCACGATGTGGCGCACATATGCAAATGAGCAATGGAAACGCTCGTCGATATGCAAATTCATGGCACACAGCGCGCCACAAACCACAAATGTAAAGCAGGAGGCGTTTCAAAGCGCTGCAATGCATGCTAATAGCGGTAAAGCTGTAATTTTATTTCTTTTTGGCTCTGTGACCACTTGAACCTTACAATATTTCTAATTTTCATGAACATTTACTAATTTTAACATTATAACTGAATATTTGACAGATAGAGGCTGGTCCATATGTAATTTTTATACGACTTATTGGGAAAACTAAGCACGATAATTTTAAGGTCAATATTTGGAGCGTCGGGAATCATAGAAAAAGTGAGATAAGAGATACAATCGCATAAAAGTCGACAAGCTTATTAAATATGGACTTCTTTACTTACTAAAATTTAATTTCATTTTTGAGCACCATTGGTTAGATTGTTGAATAATTTCGGCGTTATATTTATAAATTCTCGACTCGTCACCATTACAGTTGTCATTTTGCAAAAGGTTTAGGTCTTTTGATAAGATTATAGCATTGACACGCTTCATACTCAAATGTCTTGCTCTGCTATCTCTTTAATTACAAAAGTTATACCAAAAAATCTAAAAAATTATTTATCGATTTGGTTTGTACGTGCAGTTTATGAGGTTTTTCTAGTCTACAGGCATGAATTTCTAGTAATACGTAAAGTGTCCTATACATAAAAGGCAACTAATATTTTTTACATCTATTTTGTGTGCGTTATTTATTAACATTACAAGAATTTTGGAAAAAATCAAAATAGTTAAAAGTTGAAAACATTAGCGGCTGATAAAGTCCTTGCCCACAATTTCACCCCAAAAGCCAACTAAAGCCGAAAAGAAATTATTAATCTATTATAATAAAGTCGCAATGATATACGGAAAGAAACTATTTTTCACAAAGAAAAAAAAAACAATTTTTGTAACACTTTTTTTGACTGGCTAAACTTTGAAAATACAAAACAAATCGATTTTTTTTTCCAGATTAGATTGCATTAAATAGATCAGTCCGGTTCAATTTGGATCAAATGGTAAAAATTCTATAATAACATTAATATTTATGAAAATGTTACCTACATCCAGGAGTATTTTAACGAAGTCGCAAAACCTATTTGAAACAGGTTTCTCTATCAGGATTAACTTAAAAAACCTTCTTAGATGTTCTATAGAAATTTTATAGCGAATGTTTCAATGATAATTACATTTTTAAGATTTAAGGCCTCAACAGTTTTTGTTGTAAAAACAAAAACATTTTTCTTATCTTCCATAAATATTTTTTTTAGTTTAATTATTCATTATACATGAAATACTATTTTTTAAATAAATTTTTAATAAAAAAAAAAATAAAAATGTCTTTAAATTTTTAATTCGTTTTTCAACTTTCCTTTAATATTTCCTAAAATGAATTTAAATCTTAAAAAAACTTGGTCTCTTCATCGCACTTAATTTAAGTATTAAGAAAATTGTAATTTTCCGGCCACCCATTGCAAGCAACAATCTGTCTCAACTGCTCTAATTCCAAGCGTTGAATTGAATTCACTCATTTCAGTGGTGATAAAGACATCCAGCTGCGCGCCTTGCTTTCATCTCGTGTATTTATGATTCGTATTCATTACCGCTTACACACAGCCTCACACACGCAAGCACCTGCCAGTACGGGCTGATAAAGGCGAGTGCCAATGAGTGTGTGTGTGTGCATGCGCGCTAATCAACAAGCAGCTCCACCAATCAGCGGCAGCCAAACAATAACTGACACCCAATACACCCCTCGCCATTGCAGTTAGATGCTTAGTTGCCCACTCACTGGCTTGTACGGCGCCCAAACAAATATGCAACGACACACACACACACACACATGCGCACGCACGGTCGGAGTCATTCATTGTTGGCGTAATTAGTGTTTGCGGTTATTGGTGCATGTTCAACGCTTTCATTGCTTCCATTAAGTCGGTTAATTATATTGTATTATGGAGGAAAGACGATAACGAAACAGCAATAAAAAGCAACAACACAAACAAAAGTAAACAGCAATAACGAATGCGACAACAACAACATCGACAATAGCAACAGCAATACTGTTAGCCACAATAGTTGCAGCAATAAAAGCTTAACAATAACGTGTACAATAAAATCAGCATGTACAACAATAACAACAACAACAGCAAAGCGCATTATGCGCACATTGGCTGCACATGCGCACCGCTGCAAATGGTGGCTGTTTAACGTATCGATTTCACGTTTTTAGCACGCACACATACATCCACACACACGTGCATTGTTTTGGTTTCTCAAGTGTGTGGTGCTTTTGTTGTTTTTGTTGCTTTTGTCGTTTGTATTTGCTAGTTTTCCGCCGCTTTTGCCATTTTGCAATACACAATGCAAACTAATTTAATGCTTTCAATTATGAATTGCAAATTGTAAATTGCTTTTGCAAATGGTGTTCGCAATTTGCATATTTCACTCGCTGCTCACTCAAGTACTGTTATATGCATGTGTACTTATGTATGTGTGTATTTTCCTATGTAGATAAGACAAATGATTGCGGCTACGAATAATCACATTCATATACATATTTATGGATGTATGTATTATATATGTACACATGTACAAATAAGCCTTTTGTTGTTTTGTATGTATTTCACATTCGTTAAACAATATAGCATATTTCGAGACAAATTAATTGAACTATTAATATAACCGACCGTGAGTGTTTCACATGCGTTGCTATGTGCCCCAAAGCGATACTTGTTTTGCCGTGAAGGCACTGGCCAAACATCCGTTATTGGTTCAAAAATAGAATCAATACAAAACTAACAAACTATAAATATAGCTTAAAGTCCTTTAAAAAAAAGTATTCGATGTTTTCTCAGCAGTTGAAACGGTGGGCCGTCATCTCACCATTAAACAAATTTTTATAAAGCTGACACAATTTTTAATAAGGATACTATCATTAAGAGCGTTTTTGCTTGGGAAAAGTATTTCGTCGTTTTGAGATTATTGTATATATTTATGCACTCGCTTCACTCAATTGATAAACTTTACCGGACTGAGAAAAAAATCTACATTTTTAGGGTTTATTAATGTTTAAATAAGTTTCTGAAAAGCTAGTACACAGGGTAGGCCATTTAAAGTTGACCCATTTGTTTCTAAAAAAAAAAGAACAAAAGAAAACAATGTTTTTTGTTCATTTCAAAAATAATTTATTTTGGTCCAAGGGGATTTGTTTCAGCTAATATTTAAAAATTAGATCGCGTAAATGGGCACCTTTAGCTTTGACAGCTAAATGCACTCTTTTTTCGACATTTTCCATGACTTTGGCCAATGTTTCGGATGATATGGCGGCTGTTTCACGTCGAATGTTGGCTTTCAGTTGAGCTAAGGTCTTTGGCTTATTAGCGTATACCTTGGATTTCAAATAACCCCACAAATAAAAGTCTGGTGGCGTCAAATCTGGTGATCTCGGTGGCCAGTCAACATCACCATTTTTCGATATCAATCGCCCGGGGAAAAATGGTCGCAATAAATTGATTGTTGGTCGAGCTGTATGGCATGTAGCCCCGTCCTGTTGAAACCAGAAGTTATCCATGTCATTTTCGCGAATAATGGGTATCACAAAATCCGTTATCATGGCACGATAACGCTCACCATTGACTGTTGTCGTGGCTCCATCATCGTCTTCGAAAAAATACGGTCCGATGATCATATTCGCGCAAACACCGCACCAAACTGTTACTTTTTGGTCGTAAAGAGGCTGTTCTTCAATTAATTGAGGATTTTCGGTGGCATAAAATCGGCAATTTTGCTTGTTTACGCCTCCATTCAACGAGAAATGTGCCTCGTCTGACATGATGAGTTTAACACAATTGAAAAGTTATTTTGAATATAAAGCTGAACAATTTCAGCGCGTTCTTTTGGAGTGTACTGTTCCATGGTATAAATTGTCTTCGAATGACGCTTCTAACGCGGTATGACATTAGCCGATTTGTCAGCGCTGTTAAAAGTTACAGCGTTGCCAGATGGGTCAACTTTAAATGGCCTACCCTACTACTATATACTCGTAATACAATTTTTTTAGAGCCTTAATAAGCTTCCAATGGAATGATCTTTAGTGCTTTCAGCGAATTTTGTTTCATTCATTCCTGGAACGTCATTCGATGGCATAGAAAATGTCACATAAAAACAGGAGAGCCACATTTTCAAAAAGTAAATTTTTGAAACCAAACTTAATTGAAATCAGAAATTGTCCAAAATCTCCCATATGCAGGTTCCTGAACCCTGTAAGTACGATTATTTCGAAATATATTAGTTATGCTATGCGATTACTGCATTCTCCTGGTATATGAAAAAGTATACGTAGTATACATAGTTTTCATTGACTAATAAGAAAAGAACTGTCTCATAATGGTAAAACACTGCGCCATCAACGAAAAAAAAATGCAACCTTTACAGCATCGTTCATTATAAGTTTAGTAATCAACTTCTATTAACAGCATTAAGATCGATGAAATCGAAGCAGAGACTTTCAACATCTCTTTTGAATCAACTTAATCCATTTAGTTGAAGCTTCACAGATTCTGGAAATCATTAGTCAAACTTCTATTATTAAAGGTTTTAGGAGAGTTATCAATTTATAGATTTGCGAAACCAAATAGTTTCTGTTGAAAATATACTGAAATCACAAAAAAGACGCTGAAGCACTAATGAATGGGAAGAAGTATTTTAGTCGTTGGTATAGTTTTATTATGTTATAATTGACCTCTCAATAGATTCATTGTATCGCGTGCTTTGTGGTATGTCTTACATCTTATTGATACCACAGTAGCGCTCTCCAATAAAAACGTAAGAGAAATATGCAAAACCATAAACACATGAAATTGCAAGTATTGGTGCCGACAACTCTTTTGCCTAGATTCTCATGGAGTAAGCAGTCAAAGTATAAACCCAAAAATACTAGCGAAAGTTTCTTAATCTAGCTCATCGTCAATAACAGCGATCCCTAGAATTGTTGGTAGAATTTTTTACTGAAATAACACCGACCAGATGGTCCCAGGGCTATCGAACTCTTTGAAGAATAGGACTAGAATGCTCATCTTGCCAAAAATACCCTCTCTTCGTTACAAATTTCAATATGATATTGTCTGAAGCCAAAACAACGTTCAACTAACTGAGCACCCCTGCTATGTAGTACGAGTACATATCGTTTTTCCCGCTTGTGAATATTCGTCTGGTACTTCGCTACTACACCCTTTTTCATTCGTTGTCTGTTATTACATATTATTATTGCTATTATTGTTCTTACCGTTATTTCATGCAACATTTATCTAATAATTTCATGTTAACAAACCACACGAGTCATTTTACTCATTGCTACACACATATATTTTACAATTGCAAACAAATTATTTCAGACTTCTTTGTTTTTTAGTGGAATTTATTTAAATTAATGTTATTGTTTCTGAGCTTTAGTGATTTTATGGCGGTCGCTTAGCTGTGGGCCAAGAAATAAATGTAATTTCTGGAACTTTTAAATTCATTTTATCAACATGGCAACCGCCAGCGCCATTGACCGCAGCCAAACGCTTGCATTTGTGGCCAGAAGCAGGCGAATCAGTGAACGGGTGACGAGATAAGACCAAATCCGTGAGAAAAGTCAGCCGAGCGCTGAGGGCAGGCAGCCAACGAGCCAACAAGTTAACGGTATCAATTGAAAATTCATATGCAATCGTATGGAAACAGCAGGACACAACCAAAACAACAACAATGCACTTGCAGGTGGAGGGTTTGCTGCGCGCTGTGTGTGCGAGGCTTAAGTGCATGTGCTAAAGTTTAGCAAAGCTCAAATATGAGACGGAGTGACTTGCAAATGCAGGTGTTTTGCATAAGAGATAAAGAAATGCCATTTTATTGGATTGTTGGCTTAGGCTGCATTTAACTTTTAGGGATTTGCTAACGGTCTAGAAAAATTTGTTTCAATCATAAATGTTTGTAAGAGTGTGCGATGTTGGTTGTGAGACATACTTAAAAACAATAACAATATTTTTGAAAATATATGGGAGCTTTGGCAAATTTTAGGTCACCTGCAAACGATTGATAACTTCCTTAAGAGTGCTCTATCCGGTCATAAATATCCCCAGAAGTGGAAATTTGCTTTATACAGTTTACAACGAACTCGAGGTCTCACTTACATAAAATCATAGCACAAAACTATTTCTACTGCCTTTAAAAATTAAAAAACAAAATCGGTATATGTATATCCTAAGCGCCACATACATTCACACATCAATTGCATACCCGCATATGCAACACACAATCTTCCATTGATTTTCCATTGCGGACAATGTCTGCGTACGGCGTTGCTACTGTTGCCTCTTCGGCTTCGTTAAACCATTACAGTTACGGCTGCTACTTATGTTACGTGCAACTCAGATGCCGGTCGGCGCTGATGATGATTCCGATCGTCGACAGGAACATTTGGCGTTGTTGACCTTAAAGGAGAAGGTGAGCTCGCTGCCGCCTCATGTTCGTTAACGGTCAACGCCAAGTGGCAGGCAGCTACTGTGTCTGTGTTTCAAAATTTCATCAGCTGTTGCATTTGTTGTTGCTTTTACTTTTACAGGCTCTTGTTGGCACTTTCGATGCAGCTCTTCAATTATTACAATGTTTGGGTTCTCTTCTGCCAACGTTATGCTTAACGTTGTTACAGTTATTGGAATAAACCGTTGGCAGGTGTAGCTAAAACTGTTAACCATTGATCCATTTAGTCTGTTAACAACGATATCATCGAAAAGTAAAAAAAAACATTATTTTTAAAATCGTCGTGTTGACATCAAACACAGAGCAGAGGATCTCAGCATCTGTTATGGAGCGACTCAACTGACTCGTACGAAAATACCTGAATATTTTGCGAAACAACTTCGAATATGGTATGCTAAAGATATGTTTGACAAAGTAACTAAAGACCGTACATTCATCGGATGTCTCATTACTGGGCATAGATATATGAATATGACGTCGAAATTGTCCAAGAATCTAGCGAAGGACGGTCGAAAAGCGAGGTGAAACCAAAATAAAAATTCGCTGAAGACACTGAAGGCAATCCCAGCTGAAGTAAATAGCAAATGGATGGAAAATTATGTTAATAATTGTATTAGAATACTTGAAAACGTAGTTCAGTCCGGGTCAATTTTGATCAGAGGTATTTTAATTTTGACAAATTCATTTCTGGTATCTTTTTTCACCGATTGGATCCATTATTGAGTCTTCTGCCAATAACACACCAATTATTTTTAGATTAGTTTTACCAGAATAAGAAGTCCTACACATAGATCACACTAAACTCCCTAGTGTGGCAAAGTTTAAGTAATAGAAAATATGTTAACACACTCGTAAATGTTGCTTGTAAGCGTGCCACAAACTCGCAAGCGCCGCAGCCCAGTTCTGGCCTGCATTGGCCGTGCGCATACCAACATGAATGCAACCTTCACTGCAATTGCTGCTACCAATTTCAACATCAATAGTATTGTGGTAGTTGTTGTTGCCATCGCTACCACAATACCCGCATGCAACCGACGCTGTAGCAACCAGCTAAATGCCTTTTGCAAAGGTATACCTTAGAGGTTGCATTCAACTATACTATGTACACAGTACTGGCATGCGAGCATGTTTGTGCAACAGCGTATGCGTAATTTGCCTCAACTTAGTTGCAGCATCGACTTTCATTTGGGCGCTTTGCGAGCTGCCAGCACGAAGTCGCAACGCGTTGCCGCAGAGCGACAGAAGTACTGCTATCGTCGTTGCTAACATTCAACATCGTTAATGTGGCATGTATTGCCTTGTCTGCGATTGTTGTTGCTATTGTTGGTGATGGTGATGTTGCTCGCCTGCTGCATGGTGTAACTGGAAGCTTTAAAATACTAATTAGACGTCATGATGCCGTCGTCGTTCGACCGCTCGTACACATTTCGAGACTTTGGTGCGCCTCTTGGCTTACGCTGCCACTACGAAAGCAACAACAATGCACACACAACACATATATTCGCTTGTACATGCCACTTCATCACCTTTGCGCCGCAGTAAGAAGGCACGCGTGCGCCCATGTACTTACCAACTTATTGCCACACATACATGAACACAGCATGTTGAACCGTTCGCAAGAGCTAACGGATGAACACACATACACACATATATTCATACGATTGGTGCTTGCGATGGCTATTTTCGCCACCACTATCTCTGCTCATTCGCCGCTAAAAGGGGGCATTATGTCAAGGATTTTGTTTGTTTGGTAAATTTTTCATACAAACACACACACACACACAGCATATCAGCTAACTGTGGCGGCGTACGCTTGTATGTGTTAATAGAGATTTAAGATAAATGATGTTAGTAGGGATTCAATAACCATTTAAATAATCACGTACGCGTATATGGATACCCATACAACAACAACAAAAATGGCACAAACTATTTATTACACGAGTGGAAATACAAACGCACACAATTAGTTGCGCCACAAACAAAGCTACTCAATTTGCCCTCACGTTGCGCTATTTTGTTTTAAAGTTCAGTTTGAAATTAAATTTTACGGTCCGTTAATGAGTTCACAGAATCGATAAATGGCAGTCCCACTTTGCCGCGCAAAACAGTTATTTGAAGTAAATTATAGCTAATGAATTGGTGTACAGTTAAGTGTGTCAAGTTTTGAAAATGTATGTAATATTATTCGTACCAAATTGTCGAGGGAGCGGCTCCTTTTTTAGATGTAGAGTGCTCTATGTAAGAGAGAAGCTTCCGTTACACAAAGGGTAACATTTTAATGCACTTCTTTGCAAGACTCGTTTCCAATGGATCCGCCACATAAAAACTACTTACGAAGTTCAAAAAAGCTTTAACAAAAAACCCGATTTCATGTCTGGCAAATATAAATATGTATATATATATTCCGAAATCATTAGCATTAAGACCTTTTGGACTACATTTTTTAACCTTGTATTTATAAGTATCCCTTATTTGAACTCATAGAAATTTAGAAAATATTATTCAACAGGCTGCTCTATTTTATTCATGCATTAGTATTTGACAGATCACGTGGGATTTCAGACATGGTGTCAAAGAGAAAGATGCTCAGTATGCTTTGACATTTCATCATGAATAGACTTACTAACGAGCAACGCTTGCAAATCATTGAATTTTATTACCAAACTGCTCGCGATTCTATGGCCATTTTGAGGGAAAACTTCGGACAACAATTCATCTCAAGAAATGGACCCGTAAGTTGGCCACCAAGATCATGCGATTTAACGCCTTTAGACTATTTTTTGTGGGGCTACGTCAAGTCTAAAGTCGGCCAACATTTAAATGAAATTATCTTCAAAAAGTAAATGTCATGAACCAATCTAACGTTTCAAATAAAGAACCGATGAGATTTTGCAAATTTTATGCGTTTTTTTTTTAAAAAAGTTATCAAGCTTTTAAAAAATCACCCTTTACGTAATTTTTTATGCTTGAAGATGATTGAGCTTAAAAAGCGCAATGTGATCGAACTTATGATCGAGCTACTTGCAATTACAGTCACCAAATATTGGGTACTCGAAAAATTTCATATTTTGTCAATATATGTTGTTGCAGTCGTATATCTCCAGTGCTACTAATCACATTGTGTCATACCATATCGTATTGGAAAGGTGAGATTTTAAGCTTTCTTTAACAAGAAAAATTAAATTCAGAGAAGTTGAAAAAGAGTTACAGCTGTTCAAAAATGACTGAAAATATTGAAGAAACTCACTTTATTTAAAAATTTTTTATTTTAAAATTGGCAAGCCGCCAATGAAATTTGTGAAGTTTGCGGAGACGATGTTGTATCAGTTCGTGTAGCACAACAATGGTTTGCTCGCTTCCGTTATGAAAATTTCGATGTGAAAGATTCACCTCGCTATGGTCGAACTATCGTTGAAAAAGTCGATGAAATTATGAAACGATTGACCAGGACCGTCACATAAGCAGCCTCGGCAAAAAATGGAAGAGCTTGACTGGCAAGCTTTGATGCATCCACATAGCGCTGACGTTGCACCATCGGACTACCACTTGTTTCGGTCAATGCAGAACTCCCTTAATGGAGTAATGTTGGCTTTAAGAGGAGCCCGTGAAAATTACGTGTCGCAATTTTTCGTCGAGAAACCAGAAAAGTTTTAACATTACGAAATTTGTTGAAATTAATTAACAAATAAATTATATAAATTGCGTAAAGGGAATATTATTAACTTTAAATATTCATGAGATATTTTACAGAACATTGTAATGCGTTTTTTAGTTAAAGCTTAAGGTAGTTAAATGTAAAAAAATATCGGAAAAGTGGTAGAAAGGTTCTGTGACAGATTTCCATCTAAAGCCCATTAGTTGATAAAAAATTAAGTTTTTGATACTTTCATTATTTCAAAAGTAGATTTTGTAACTCTAATCTGTTACGCCGACACAAGACAAGTCTTTTTCACTATATGTATGGAAACTCAGTCAAGATGACAAAGCAATTTTCATATATACCGACTCGTCTCTGGGACGCAAACAATCATATTTTTTTTCATATAGTACTTTCTACGCATTAAGTGATGTATAACCCAATTAATATTTATCCTTGCGACCTTACGACTTTGATAAACTGTTTTTTACTTTTTACGCCCAGAATATGATAAGAGAATGAATGAAAACTCGTTTTCATTGTAATTAAGCTTTGGAAAATTATATTTCTTTGAATTTTTGAATTCAACGAACGCGGATTAGAAGGTCAGTCCTCGTTTTAACAAAAGTCAATAGTTGAATCTTGATCCCGTCTAATGATAGCTTCCAAATATTACAAATCAAAGGTGTATTTAAAATCCATATATATTGCATAATATTTGTACCAAAATCAATTTTCCGATTTACCAATGTAATGTACACGACTCTCTAAACCAAAATGATTTTTTAAATTCAATAAAGTAAAAATCAAAGATAAAATGTGTGTAAGCATGTCTGAACGTATGAACGCTCGTATTCTTAGCCATAGAAACAAATTATTCCATAGGCGTAACTGTGCGATGAGTTCCCTACATCTGCAGTTGTCTGAGTCTGGTGTAGATAATCTGTGATTTAAAAACTCCCACAGGTCAGGCGAGCACATCAATTACGTTGGCGCTACAGAGCTGCAGTCACAAGACCCGGGCAATATGCCAGCCAAGAACAGGCGGCCGATGCTGGAGATGCCGAAGTTCGCGATCTTTCAACGGGCTAACGGACAGACGTACTGAAACAACAATACAAACAAAACCAACAACCAAACGACAGTTACATAGCGTAGAGATGAGTCTGGCTCGAGCATATGGCACTTGACGTTCCGATTGAGCCAAGAAGACACACACACACAAGGCGCACACTGCAAGGCCCGCGACTGCAACGAGTGACCTCTCAATTTATCGTACACCCTTAGAGGCGCTGAACGGCAATCATAAGCAATTGTGGCAATAGTGTAGGCCGTATGCACAATGTAAATACTACGAAAAGCGCATTGGTAATAAGAACAACAACAACAATAGCAGCAGCAGCAGCAACAATTACTGCATCAAAAACGCTTTAGTACCCATCAATGCGCTGGCGTATTGCCGACGAGGCCAGTCGCTGTGCCGGCACACACAAACACACTCACTTACAAACGGGGCGGCCCCCAAATGCGCATGCGCCTGCGCACATTCATGCGTTGATTGTTTTATTATGATGATGTTAAATTATTATAATCCAGCAGGCGAGCACACACACAGATACAAACACAAATACGAATATACATATGCACACGCATACATATGTACGTGCAAATGACGGCAATTGCAGTTGTCGTCGACGATGCGCGCAACTATCTCCAAGAACGTCTCGCATGCGGCGCAGGCGTAGTGCGGCTTTTCGCCTTGCAACTTGCGAATGTCAGCAAAGGATGCCACAATTGCTCCTAAAGATTGCAGCGATGCTCAATGGACGTTGATAATATGGAAAAACAAACAAACGTAAAATACAATTTAATGATTACGATCGACAACGCGCACATACACACTTGTGGAAGAAAATACTGAAATTTGTGTTTTTGCGCGACTGCTTTGGCCGCCGCGCCGGCTCGCTGGCATCGCGCGCCAAAGTGTTGATGCCCTATTGTGATAATTTTGGGTTGTACTTACTTAATATGCGAAATTTTACAGATGAATGGTGAGAAATAATTTTCATTTGCCATTCGTGCCGGCCGCAACGCTTGCCACGTCGCAGCCAAACGCATTGGAGCAGGCGGCGCGCATCCAGCGAGATCGCTAGCGCCGGTGCGCCACTCAACCGCCTCCGCATTTGCATCGTTTTGCGATTTTGTATTCCCGTCCGTTTGGTAAGGCGGTCTCTTATGGTTGCATGCTTTGTATTGTATCGGCTGTCCAGCCGTTGTGGCAGCCAAGCGCGCGTATGTGTGCGGCGCTTTGGTGAGCAAAATGATTTTTATTGATTTTTCGATGATATTTCTGTGCGCAGCCAAATCGATTTTGATGGCGATGTACAATTTTAGATAATATCAGAAGTTGACGCAAGGTTAACGGGGTCTAATGGATGAAATGTGGAATGAGGCAGCATGGAAATGTGCTCAGGAAGTAACTTGATAAGGGGTGTTGTGGTATTGGGCATCGCTTAAGTTAGGACTAGTTATTTGTGGTCTGAGTTTTCGATGGGAATAATAATAAAAAAAAATATTTGTATGATATAATTTGATAAAAAGTAAGGATTCCAAAGGTTTGTCGGGGTTCGGGGTAGGTCATAAGCATCTCTTCATAAAACTGTTATACTCTAAAAAGGATTCAAAGACTTTCTCGTTTTAATGAGTTTCGACTAAGCAGATAATAAATTAGAGAAGAATTTTTTTGTAAAATAAAAAACAAACATAAAAAAATAAAACATTATATTTTCGAATTTCTCTGAACAAACAAATCATATGCTGCATTAAGTTAGCACTAAATTATGCCACAACTACCATCCTAGTCCAAAAATTATCAAAAAACCATTAAAGAATTACAACAACTTAAGGAAATCGCAACAAAGAAAGCACCAAATTTCAGCAAAGCTCTCTACATGACAAAAGAAAATATTTGTTAATAATTCAAATAACCAAGAGCATATAAACATAGATATTCAAATTATGACACACCAGGCTGATATTGAGCCACAAGCTTGTGACTGGTGACCGTAGCAAAAACATGTGGGCGTCACAAGCATTTATTAAAAGACACACATATGTACAAGCTTACAAACGGTGATTTCAGTAAAAAAGAATTTCAAAATCAAAATCAAAAACTGGTGGGACCACATGAGTGGTTTACGGAATCTCTGGCGCTTTCGACGATTAAAAATGTTTTTATAATTGCTCGTATGTTTTGGGGTGTCGACAACCATTAATGCTCTCAAGTTGGCTTGTTCAATTAACTTTTTCATTGATGATAAATGTGTACACAACATAACAGTTGGGAAATGTGCAGGAAAAGCATATCTGCAGTGGCTTTATAGCCGCTTTAAAAATATGTTTAGGTAAACTAATTTTTCATATAGAAAAACGTGCTTTTCAAAAAGTTCTCACGATTCAAATACGCGTTTGATATAATTTTCTCATATATTGAGAGCATTTGTGATGGACGGTAATTCTTATTTTTATTTTGAGCCTATTATTAACATTTTAGTGGGAAAATCTTAACATCCTCTGACTGCAAGTTTCTAATCTTTAGAAATTTCTTGAAGAAAGCCACACAATTTGTGTCCACTCTGCTGAAACACTTGTAGTACTATCGATTTTAGTTTGGATTCTGCATGTTGGGAACAATTTTTGAAGTTTTTTGACTTTCGAACTGGAGAACACAATTTTAAGGGTACGAGCTACATGTTAAACTTTCGTTGCTTTCACCCGCACAATTTTGAGCTTGCCATCCCTGACCAAAATAGGATACGCTCAGAAGCGGCGCTGTTTATTACGAAGTTCAATCAGAATTAGATAGAACTTTTTTACGTTCTTTAATATTTACTAATATTTACTTTTAAAGGATAGCCGAGCGGTAATAAAGGATGACAACGATTCAACACGATACATATTTTATGCCAAAGAAAAAATTCAGTCAATAAATATTTAGTGATAAACTCTGTACAATCAATTGGATACCCAGGCATATACTTGTAGAAAGAAATCAAAGCTTAGTTCTCATAAGTTTCATGAAGAGATTCGGCTAATTTAAAGTTTACTTGAGGCACGAATGCAAGGCATACCACAAAATGGCTTTAGAATAGTGTGGATTATAAACAGAAAAAAGAAAAAATACTAGACTTGTACTTTTTTGGTAACACAAGACACATATTTCTAATGTCTCAAATTCAAAAACTGAGTAAAAGGAAACGAAAGAATGAGCACAACGATAGAGCATTAGGCTTGTGCAATTCCAGCCTTTAGCCGATTGGCACGGAATATCTTACACAGGACGGGTAATGACTTAATTGCCGTCACTTGCGGCCTTCGACCTTCTATCTTAACCAACCATTATAAATTTGGGAATATGTAGGTGTGGAGATCTTAAAAATGTCCACCTTTGAAAATTTTTCTGGGAGTAAAATAAAAATATCGAATTTCCCTCTTTTACGGTCTGTGTTAAACACGCGTTTAAGGCTATTTCCAAAAAAAATATATGAACGGGCGATAATCGTTGAGAACTACGGTACCGAACGTTTCAGTATTACATCAATTTGGACATTCTAATGTTTTGAGAACCTAAATTCAACTCTAATTCAAATCAGAAGTCATATCAAAGACTAGTTTTTTAAATCCAGGACTAACTCTATAATCAAAATAAATACGACTTTATTGATTGATTTGAGCATTAAACTTGTTTTACAAAACTCAGAACAAATTACTAGATTGCTCGTCATTTGCTTTCAGATCTACTTTTTGTCTACCTGTGGGGATAAAAATTTGATATAACCGTTAAGAAAAGACACAAACCAAACTCAGAGTTTCTGAGAAACCTTAATTAGACCGCTCAACCCTCTTTCTTAAGCCCAAAATTTAGCCGTTATTCGTTATTGTTACCAACAAGACCTACACACACATAGGTACACACTAAGTATCATCTACACTACAAAACTGATGATAAGCGCGACTGTGCTCGTACTTCCGACAGCCGAACATAAACATAATTGCGCCCAGTGAATTGTCAACGAAAACTAAGTATTTGGCATTATCGCAAATTACAAATCTTTAATTAAGCATTATTTCTCCCAACGGACCGGCTAAGGGAAACAAAACCGCTGAGAAACCGTTGCAACAGATGCAATTACAATTGCCCATATCAAATTTTGTTCAAACAGGCACAGGCGCTTAGTGAGCAACTTAAAAATAAATTCAGCCACATTGTTAGCTGACAGCAAGAGAGCGGCACACATTCGTTTACGGAAAAACACGAAAAAAGTACTTCAATCGTGATATGAATAAAAATTTTTCCGATTCATATCTTGTCAGTGCGCGTTGGCCAACAAGGACCTGTTGTCCGCCGCCACCGCCGCCACTGCTGTTGCAAGTGCGCTTGCCACTAATATTGTTGTCGCCCGTGCGATTATGGCCCAACAGCTTGAGTGCGCTGTGAGCAATGCATCGCCATTGCTGTTGTTGCTTTTGTTGCAATTATCGTTGCCATAATGAAACGCATGCGCGGCGGCGCTGCCGTCTAATGCCGCTGAGGCCACTGCACATGGGCGCTTGGCGGCGCTTCAACCGAGCGCCCGCTATCATTTGTTACTGTTGCTGATTGTTGCTGCTGCCACCGCCGCCTGCCTACTACCGGCATTATTACCGCGGCTATTTGCGGCCCATTCGCGGGTGATTGGCGTCGCTTGTTGCAGCGCCACAAAGAGTGCAGTAGCCACCTTTTCATGTTGCCGTAAATCGATAAAGTTTTTTGCTTTCAGGGTTTGTTGTTGTTGCCTCATTGTCTGCATTTCATTTTTGCTTGTCGGCAAGTGACGCCGATTGCCTTTTTCCAGAGGCACACACACACACACACAACCATGCCTGTTAGGAGAATTGTTTTGAGCGGGTGGCTTCCACTTGTCGCGACTTACCCATTTGTACGGACATTTGTGTCCACCATTCGCTTATATATGGAAGTCATATGATTTATTGAGATAGCCCTGAATGCAGTTGTTACATATATGTGTGTGTGTATCCTTAACGGGTATAAGTATTATGTATTTTAGGTGGGAGATTGGCTGTAAAATTCAATGCAAATATGTTGGTGCAACGGGCTGTGTTATGAATGGTGTGGTCGTATATGGCTTATGATACCTGCTTGTTGCACAGGTGTACTAACGTGTTGCAAGTTCGTGTATTTTTCCATTTTAAGAAAATATTACATTGTATGTAATTATATGCGAACGTAATTTACCGAACTTGTCTCTTTTAAGTAGCTTTGCTCGACAACTAGGGTCCAAATATTCATGATTCGTGCTACTTAACCGTAATGCGATGTGAAGAAAACACAATACACAGTTGATTTCTTAAATCTGAAAACAAATTTCTTTCAAACCTCTTGATTCGGCAATTTTTGCAAAAAAAGGAGTTCATTAAATTTTGTGTGCGGAATCAAATTTCTAAGGTCGAAACGTTCAGAATGTTGGAAAATAATTTCGGTGATAATTGTTTGTCGCGCTTTTTATTGGTACAAATTATTCAAAGAGGATCGAGAACACGTTGACGACAAACCACGTCTTGGGCGGACATCAACACGTCAATAAAATAAAGGAATTGAGAATCGATGATTTACAGTCAGAGATCTTACTGGCATCGTTGAGTATCGGAAAGACCAGTGAAGACCTTTTTGAAAGCTATTAGGGCTTAAGAAAAGTGAAATCGCGATTGGTTCCAAACCAAAGCAAAAAACCGTCGTGCCAACGTCTTCGAAACAATACCTTAGGACTACCAGAATGTCATCAAATGTATTATTACTGGCAATGAGTCTTGAATCTATGCTTACGACCTGGAAACAACGATCAATCGGCCGAACGTCGTGAGAAAGGTAAATCGAAGCCAAAAAATACGTCAAAGCAGGTCAAAAATCAAGGATATGTTGACAGTTTTCTGTGATTATCGAGATTTCTTCCCACTAGCCAAATTGTCAACAAAGAGTTATGGGCCGATAACTCTTGTTTTTTACACCTCGATATTGCATGTCTTCGTGAGTTTTTATGAAACGCCCTGAGAAATTTCTTTAGTACATTCTTTTATACTTTCGCAACACGAGATGCAGATTACTAAAGTCATCTATTGGAAAGGCCGGTGGTCGATATTAGGAAACCCATGCATTGTCTATACGACGATCTTGACAAAAGTATGGTCAAGAAAATCAAAACCCGATGGAACGAGCTACCTGGGTGCAAAACTGCAAAAGTCATTGCAACACGATAGATCAGAAGTACACAAAATTCCTATTGGCACTCGATAGAAGAGACTTTAGGAACGTGATCGGAATACTAACTGGTCACTGTCTAATGGCGACACACGCCCGCAGAATGGGCCTGACAGCTCCCAGATGACTGCAGAAAATATCTAGAGCAAGTTCCAGGGAAATAATGGAGCATCTCTTGTACACTTCTCCCGTATTGGCTGGACCTCACTGCAAGCATTTGGAATCCCCACGGTATGATACATTGGAGGATGTATCGATAGTTCGGCCACAGAGTTTATTAAAATTAGCGTCAAGTACAGGCATCCTAGGCCCATTGGCCTACCAGACTAACCTAACCTAACCTATTTTAAACAATTTTTAGAATGTCATTTTGGAATTTAGTGTAATTCCAAAGATCTAGTTTTAAGAATTTTAATATTTACCTCTATTAATAAATAATATTTCAGACGGTCGCAAGGGTTTTTATGCCACTTCTATTCTTTCATATACTTTCGCGCTTTTCATATTAAATTCATCACCGCAGGAAAACAATATTTTTTCTATGAAATACCCCGAAGAAAATTTAATTGATAATGTGAAACGTAACCTGTTAAGTTTTGGAATAAGGTTGGTATACGAAAAACAAAATATTTATTACATCGATTTGTTTGTAGTCGAGCATAACACAATATACACTACCTACCTTAATACATACTAGACATACTTATATACAGTATCTACCAACTATTTTTTTCGACGCGATCTTAGTTCAAACATTGGATTTTTGTTACAAAATATGGGTCATCTCGGCTATTTCTTTCCAGCGGTCATTATCTTGAGGTCAAGGTACAAAAAAAGTCACTAGGGTCAGATCCATTTCCATTCCATTTCCATTTACAGGATACTCTTTTTAAGTTTCAAGTCTTGCAGCTGCCAAGTAGCTCTAATAATCCAAATACTCAACATCGTGGGAAAATCATAATTTTTTGCTTACATAAAATTCATTTTTCCATTAAAAGTCTTAAAGAAAGTAAACAAACCGTCGCAAGCCATATTTGGTTGCCAAAGCAGTCGAACGCTTGTAAGTACAACAACGAACAATTAATTTAACAAGTACATAACATATGTAAGTGCGAATGGCTAAGCCTACCATAACGGCACGCACAACAATAAGTGCTTAATAATATTAAATGTTTTAATTACCACAGCCGTGGCGGCACCAAATGTGGCCGCTGATTGTAATCGTTGTCAATCGCGCCAAAACGAGCGAGTGATTGGACGACTTTTGGCCACGGACTAGGAAGGTGCCAGCGCCGAAAATTGAAAATGTAAACGACAAGCGCGTGCCGCAACGGACTAATAACGGCAAACAGACAGCTGACAACGCATACACACTTGTAATTGTTCTTGTGCTTGTAATTAAACTCTACTTAAAATACTCATGCAGAGTACGCCAGCGCGTTTGGGCACAAGCTCACGAGTCGCTGCGAGTAGCGTCGGCCACGCACAGGTGTCTCCATTTTGTCAATCATTAACGAACGTTAATTAGTTTATAAAGTAGCTGCGATCGTGCAGTTGTGATTTGTTTCCCATAACACACACTCACACACTTACAAACATAAATGTGGCTTATACACGCACACACTTTGATAATTAAGCCAGCGACGCAGCGTCTCGCAGCTGTGTATGGACAAATATGGCAACGCTTTAACTCGCCGCAGCGACCAAATTAATATGGCATGAAATTATAGTCAGCTACTTAGGAACAACACACACGCACACACACATGCATACCTACTTTGGAGCGAACTTGTTTAAGTAAGTAAGTAAGTGATCGTCTAAATTGTTTTTAATGTGTCTGCCTTAATTTATTCTGCTTCTTCGATTAATTCAATGCGCGCGTCTGCAATTCGCCACGGCAATGCTAATGCTTGTATAATTGGCTTTATTATTTTAGCATTGTTGTTGTACTACATAAAGTGTTACTATAATAGCGGATTATCAAAAGATCGAACAAAAATCCTACAAATTCCCAAGCCAAAAAAAGTTTGTATATTTTTATGTGTGTGCATGTGTGTGTGGGAAGAAATTAGAAATTCAACAATGTGTCAAAAAGTCAGCAAGTGTTGGTCATTACGATCACGCCAACGCTTTTTTGTCAGCGTTTAGCTCACACACAGCTTTTTTGAAACGGACCGAAGCTGTTTTTTGTTGTTTGGCTCGAAGTGTGTCCAATTAATTAATTAAATTTCGTAAAATGTAGTTAAACGTGTTTTCCCAAGTCATTAATATTTTCGTTTGATTTGATTATCTGTAACGCTACTGGTATTGAAATGTTGTTGTTGTTGGATTTTTTGAGCAAACGAAACACGAAGACAATAAGATGAAATAAAATTGATGATTTACGTGGGGTCAACAATATTAATGTGAAAAAATGAACCATAAATTGAAATTAGATTGATGGAAACTAAAATTTCCTTGAGAACAAAAAAAAATATTATATGAAATAATATACCGGTAAAAAAAAGGTGAATAGAGGGTTTAATAAACATATCTCACGCGTTAAAAGATTTAGTATAAATTCTTAGGTCTGACTGAGGCTTAGGTCCATATGGAGGCTGGTAGGTAGGAAGCTAAACTCCAGCTATTTTAGTAATGAGCTAAAATTCATTAGAAGTTAAGTTAAGTTTTATTCCGGTGTCTTCATTTGTTTGATTTACCATGTGATCAAATTTGACCCGGACTGATCCGTTAAAACTGCGGGCACACGAATAATTAATTAATTTATAATTTTTTTTGTAACTCGTTCTTTTTATATTCGTGTGAAATTTGATCTCCATATGTCAATTGGTGTGTCTACAAGTTGGCTCTAAGGTTGTATCTCCAATAAAATCACGGCTTCGGAATCATTGAAAGTGCTTGAGAAGTGTTTTGATAGGCTACTTTATTGCGAACACAAGTATTTGAGTGACAAAGAGTATTCAGTGGGGATCGTGAGTCGTTCATCGACCTCCATTAATGACGATAGCCTCGAAAATGTTAAAGAAACACTGCTTTAAAAGCTTGATGCTGGCATCAGAAAAATACCTGAGGATCACAACATCTCTTCAACACATTTTCGTTCATGTTTTGGGTATGAAGGCGCCAACCAGACTTCAAGTTACCTCGGCATCTTCATCAATTTGGTATATACTATACAACTCAATATCTATCCCTATAACTTATAGCCGTTACAAACAATTCTCACATGAAAAAAACTAATCTATACTTCACAGAAACTTTGTAAACATTTCCTGGACATTCAATTAACGAGTTTAACTCACGTTTGATAATCTCAAAAATTTTCGACAAAAATCATTTTCACACCATCAAATGCATTAATCAACCGAAAAGTGAAATTCGACGAGCGCTTCGCATTTCAATTTCGTTAATGCGCCAACTGCATAACTGTCACTTGAATTACAAATTTATGCCATCAGCGCCACCAACGTAGTGTGCGCAACTGGTACACCGCTCACCAACCGATTTATGCCAATTAAGCTAATGATTACACTCCAAGTGTCTAATTTTTCGCCAAAGAGGCGCAAATGACTCAACATTGCCATTGGCACGAACAAACGTAGGCTTCACCTAACAGCATAATACACGGATAAACGGTACAAAACGGCAACCGAACTGCTATACTTACGACGAAATACATTTATTGACGCCCAAACAAAGTCAACAATCCGGCAACGAGCAGAAAACTCAAAAATCAAAAAATAAATAAAATCGTACAAAATCGCATTGGCGGCAGGAGAACTGGTTGGCTGACAGCCAAAGTGATTGCTGCAAAGGCGACGTCGCTGCGGTTGAGGATGTGGAGCTTCGATTTCGGTTTCGGTCTGGCTGCCAATGTGACTGGCGATGACGAGCAAGTGACAAGCATTTCAGCATTTTTGCCAACATTTTCCACAGGCGAATAAATGTACACATACATATATAAACACACACTTTTACACATATACACATACATATATAGAGGCAAAGCGCTGCAGCTGTGATTGACGAATCGTGCTGCAGGCAACCCACTGCTGCTCGCTTTAATTTAGATTTTCCAAACGATTTTTCCGCTCATGGCAAGAGCCTGGCATATGGCAGCGTCGAAACGCAAAGGCAAACTGCGATAGAGTCAGCTAGATAGGCAGAAAGATGGATGGACAGACACAGACAGGCCTGCCATGCTCTGCGCATGCCCATGGACATGCAGGCGTTCAAGGAGACACGCAGGCGACTGCGCTCGCACTGTTGCGCCGCGCACGAAAGAACGCGCCAAGCTGGCCGTCAGTCATTCAGACCGGCCATAATCAATGACAGCTTCTTGATTATCATTACAAATGTAGCAACAAACAAAGGCGAAGTTATTATATTACCAAATGGTCTGCTAACGATCAGGCGTACGATATCTGAGCTTATTGATTCTCAACATCTAACTGCACTTCAATCAATTGAAAGCGTTGAAACCGCAGTGATTCTAACAGCATTGAGCGGAACTGAACTGAATTGAACTGCATTGAGCTGAGCTACTGTTAACTGATGGCAGCTCGCCCGATAAAGTCAGGCCGTGAGCGACAATGTCTGGTGATATTACGAAAATATTGATTGCCTACCGTAGACGCAAGGAGCGTAGAAATTACGAATGGAGCACCAGAAATAATGATTGACGATTGGTGGTGGATTTTGTTAAAGTGGAGGTTGAAGGTCAGACTGTTAGTCTGGAGACAATATTCCGAGTTATTTAAGATCATATGTATGAGTATACACCAGAGCAGAGATGCAGTATATTCAAAGTCATCTAAAAGTACTTTTAAAAGACGTTTTCCAAACAGCATTGAATCAATTGAATCGAATATTGCTCACTCTTTATTATATCATATAGTCACCGGAACTAAGTCAAGAGACTTACAAACCATATTTCACTTGTCCCTTCTATTTTAGAAAAGGAAATCGAAAGAATTAACTTCAGATATCGAAAATATATTCACATTTCATTACAAGAGCCTCATTCCCTCATTATTATGCTCTCTATTGGTTGAATTGTATATAAGAAAGCATATTCTATAAATCATTCTGCATCAAGCCCAAGAGCCTCTGCATGACAAAGCACTTTTCTGTCATTTTCGAAGTATTTGTTTACATATTTCATTAAATATTTTTCTACACGCTTACAATTCAATTGACATCAATTTAATTGTACCTCAAGTGGATACTCTGTAAAAGACACCAGAAATGTTTGCCACTTATGTGTATAAATATACATATTTATCTTGTTGTTCATTTGTTACCGACCAAACTCATGATGACTTCACTCTTTCATGCAGCAAATACTGTCTTCATAATTTCATGTTCAGATAAATATGCAAAGCGGTGAGTCATTTAATTAGGCAGACAAAATATTATAATTTCTGACTTCATATTGAACTAGTACGAAAAGCACCAGTTTACTACTAATTCTAATCCTATGTTCATCCTTATCCAATTGAGTACGAATTACCATTTATATGTATATATAGTATTTCTGACTTTTTTTAAAAGATTTTGATTCATAACTGAACTTTATGGCTTATTTCTGAACAAAATATGACACTCGTAGAACTCTGCCTTGTAAAAAGTACCATAAGACGGTTGAATTCGGCGTGGGATTAAGACTAGTTCTAAACTAGTTTTCTACTTTCCTTTTACTTTTTGCTCTTCTTCATCTACGTTTGTATTTTATGTTGTATTCATAATAATTGTCGCCGTGACTGCTCTTCATGTTGGAATATTTCGATAAGCATCAAACGATTTAATTGAATTGAAAAATTGCCAATCCATTTGAGACGACATATCTCGATGTATGCCCCGTGCTGTTCTGTTGTGTACTTGTATTACGACATATCACAAATCTTTAACGCTAAATGTGGAGCTGAAAAATTAACCAAGAGAACACGTCAAGTTACCGCAGCTGTAATACTCTTTACTATTACAAAAAATTCGTTACAAGAACTTTGATAGGTCAGTTTATATAGCAGATTTATGCTAAAGTGACTCGATCTAATTAGTTTCTTCGGCGATTGTACCAAGTCTGTAGACAACAAGCCATGTAAAAGTTCATGAAGTTATCTTGTTTCCAAACAAGCACATTATTTCGATCTTACGGTTCCTATGACAGCTATATGCTATTGTGATCTGACTTGAGCAGCTTCTTGGCGAGAAAATGCCGGAGGCAAAATTTCAGATCAATATCTCAAAAACTTTTGGGCACACGGGCATGGCTATATGGACTTTTGGGTATTACAAACATCGTGGGAAACTTAATATACCCTGTTTAGTCCCCAACCTAGCACATAGATTTCGCTACTAAAATTAAAAACCATATAATTTTTAATTAGCCCTAACCTTAAAAATACGCGTTATAACTTTGACAGCTGTCGGATCATTAGTTTGTGAACTAACATTATATAATTTTAAGTCGAGTAACTTGTGTTGTTGTAACAAAAAGCTAACAGTGAATTTTTTGAATGGAAAATTACAGTTGAAGCAAATACTTGGCTTGGTGACGTGTTTCCGAACAGTGTGCCAGGAAAATCAACCAGCAAAGATTCGTATTCTAAGTTTAGAAGGCTAAAGAAGATTGTTACCGACGACAACATCACAAAAGTATACAAATTAATTTTGGATAGCCCCAAAGAGAACTTGTTGAAGATGGAAGATATTCTGAAGATATAGTTTCTACTAAGCATGTGCGTGAGCTCACTTTGAACAAAAACAACGACGAGTTGATGATTCGGAGCAATGTTTGGAGATGTTGAAGCGTAAGAAACCTGAATTTTTGCGTCGATATGTGACAATAAATGACACCGAAGTTCCATCGATAGTTATCGAGTGGACTGCACACGATGAACCCGCTCTAAGGCTTGGAAAAACGGTCGGCTGGCAAGGTTATGGTGTCTGCTTTTTGGGATGCGTATTTAAGACCTTTTGTTGACCATGTTCAAAATGGAAATATCATCACCAGCAACCATTACATAGTATTATTGGGACGAAATCGACGAAAATCGGCTGAATTTGGCGCAAAAGAAAGTTCTGTTTCATCAAGTCAATGCACTGTGACACAAGTCAGCGAAATTGAATTGGGCTTCAAAAGGAAGGTTCCTTATTCTCCAGGTCTGGCCCAGCGACTATTTCTTCATCTCAGATCTCAAAAAATGCTCGCTGTGAAGATAATGTCGTCGAATGAAGATTTTATCGCTGAAACTGAGAAGAAATCGTACTACAAAATGGTATCGGACAGTTGGAGAGTTGCTATAATCAGTGTTTCACTCTTGAAAGCGTTTTACTATGGTAGCCCGGGGTCGTCAATTGACCTGTTAGCTAGAATAATTTTTAACACCATGAACTTAGTTTGTGATGTTTTCAAATTTTTATTTTAAATGGTGCTCTATAAGTGACCCAACTCCCTAGTTAGATTATTAACAAAGATTAAATGGTTTTGGTAAGCTAGATGTAATTGGATAAAAAACCTCTTTCTATTATATATTTTTAGAACTTCACTCCGACAGAAAAATCGAGCTTTTATATAGTATTCCCTTACACACTTTCCTTCAGTATATTAAGACGAAATTTTCTCAGCTCAGCTGTTTGTAATATTTGTTAATCGGTATGTTCAACATTCTTCTAAAACTAGGTCTAGCTTTACCCAATATACAAATCGAAATGGGGGTACTGAAGTCCAAAAGACATCGTCGAAAACGTTCTACGTTTCAAAAAACATATTACATCGTCCAGAACTCAAAATGAGACTAAAAATCCAGCGTGATTTCTGTGACCAAAAACTGTAAAAAATGTGACAAGATCCCCAAAACAAATCAAAATTCTCCATATAAATATGGCGATAATCGAAATATAGACTGAATTTGAATAAAAGATTAAATTGACTCACTTGCACTCCGCTAAGTCCTTTATGGTAATAGTGTTCTAAAATAAAATATAGCGAATAACTTTTACTTTTAAGCCGGAAAAATGCTTTTGTTGTAAAATAATAAATATCTGCAAATAAGGGGAAACGGATCTCAAAGAGCTGACACAATTAAATTGATTACAGTACAAACAACAAAACAAACAACGATATAAATAAAATAATTTAACACTAACAATATACCCACATTTATAGCCGCGCTGAATGCACAACAATGCAATGCTCAATTCAATTATGCATATCGGTTATATATATATGGTAGGTAATATATTCATATTGTAAGGAATTATAATTTCAGTCAAAACAATTAGTGGAAACGTCGCGATTGTCAAGTTGATATGTTGATATGATACTACAATGTAACACACACACAAACAAACGAACGCGCAAGTTTGTGAATGCATAGTCTACAACAACAACAAAAGCTGCGCTAGTCGTCACGTAGACTTCCTTGTTGCACGCAATCACCCACATAAGCGACGGCAAGCGTACATATGTACGTTCTCATTCAACTTTTAAATAAATATATATGTATATGCTATAGTAGTAGATATTTATATATGTATATACATATATCTAGACATTTACGCGGCTATAAATGCACTGCCGTTAAATACAGAAGTGTTGCTGTGATTTCCTAGAACGAAATGCAGAAGCCGTTGAACGTGTCAGTGACAAATGTCAATTGTTGAATGCTACCAACAACAATAACAACAGCAAAGCTTTTTGTTGTGCCAACAGCGCTAATTTCTCAACACGATCGCCTGACTGACTGACTGACTGCGCGTCTGATTGAGTGTGATTTTAACTATGCATGCGTTCTGCGCATTGCAACAACGCGCCGGTGCCAGCAGGTGAATTAGTGCTGCGCACGTAGAGTTGCCGGTGTGGAGGACTTTAGAAAAACTTAAAAATATTTATTCAGTCAAAAAAAGCCTATTTTTAGGAATTGAAAATACAAACTATTGTTTCTTAATGCTTTAAAAAAAATAATATTTTCTGAAACTTTATCGAAGATATTCCCTGGTTTTAATCCTTGCAAGTTTCAGGAGTGTGAAATGTTCAGTTATACCCGAACTTTTCGTCCCCTTACTTGTTCTAACTTATTTTTAATTCTAAAACGTTTCGACATTAAAAAAAAATATTTTTTTATTTTTTTTCTAATTCAACGGCAACTCCAATTGCTACAAACACCTGCATATACATATACAATGCGTATAGAAGCCACTATTTGTATGAAAGAATGTGCTCACTTGGTGCTTCATATATTCATGTGTATATGTATGTGTGTACGTGTGTACATACTATAAAAGAAATTAATAATAAAGAAATAAATAATATAAAATAATGAACATTTATCGTATGCGACGTGAAAATTAATAAATGTACAACAACAAAACACTTAAAAAATTAGCACTTGTCAGCTTTGAAAGCAATCCATTGAAAGTAGTAGGAAGGCGACAAGTGCGCAGATGTATTAATGGAATATCCGAATAATCGGTCGCACACACACGTGCGCATATTTATATAATTGTGTACAGTCAATTAGAAACGCAGGAGGAAAGAAGAACACTAAAACAGTTTTACTAAATTTTCATGTTCTAAACTCTATTCACTCTCTAGCGACAAACCTAGGCTTAAATTATTTACAATAGTTCAAGATCTACATATTTAGCCAATGGGCAGGCAAACCTTCCGACACCGCATTTACCAGCACTTAACACTAAAAATATAACAATGCGAACCTAATCGTAGTATTTATTACTTGTCTAAGACTAAATTGTCCAGAAACCGATTTTTTTGAAACTTCAAATCTTCCGAAGGATTTAGTAATATCAGCCATTCTTTTAGGTAGGTTATAGGTATTTATTTAGAGTCATAAATAGACTTCATAACTGTAAAGATACATGTTCGTTAAGCTCGTGCTCTAATCACCTTTAATTAAAATTAACAGATTATATAAAAAGCCCTTTCCTACCAATTATCTCTTTCATTAAATACCTGGTTCCTGAGCTTTGCTTCTAATTAGCTGACAGCAGCTGTATTTGTCTAGCTAATATTTTGTTCAAAGCAGAAGCGCTTAATGCACATATGTACATACGTATTTATATGAGCACGAAAAGTTAAGAAACTCAAAATAACCCTACAGCAACAACAACTGGTTATTAAGTATATTGCAACCAGTATAGACTACAAGCGCAACTAGTCAGCTAACTAACTGTTTGCTTACAAATATCGGACATTTTTAATGTGTTAATAACATAAGTAAGGTTAATTGTCAGATACTAGTCAAAGTTCTACCAGTTTCATACTAGTACAAAACAGATACATTACATGTTTACCTTAATATATATTTCTTAACTAGTTTGAATTTAGTAATTTTTTGGTCCAGTCTACCTTTATAAATGGTCACTTTTAGTTAAACAAATGCCTGTTCCATACTAACGGGTGATTTTTTTGAGGTTAGGATTTTCATGCATTAGTATTCGCCTTTAGGTCAACATTTAAATGAAATTATCTTCAAAAAGTAAATGTCATGAACCAATCTAACGTTTCAAATAAAGAACCGATGAGATTTTGCAAATTTTATGCGTTTTTTTTTTAAAAAAAAGTTATCAAGCTCTTAAAAAATCACCCTTTAGATATATAAACCCTCTAGTTTTTTCGTATTTTCCGGGCTCTTTCTGAAGCAACTGCCCAAAAAAAATTGATATAAGGCAGATACTTTCTTGACTAGTTCAACATTTTACTGGTTTTTAGACTGGTCTATTTCTAAAACTCACAACTATAAACACTCATGGGTACTTATAACACATACTGGCACATGACTGCCGTCTGACAAACGGTCTATTTGACTAGCAGTTGCCGGTACATGCTTTGCATACGAAAATCGACATAACGCCACACTGTTGTCTTTTCACCTCCCCCATTAACTAGACGTTATCTATTCTGCCCATCTATTGCCTAATGAACTCATAAGTATCCGGCGTTATTTTCTCTGTATCTTTTTTTGTTTTTGCATTATAAATATTACTGCTGTGTTCTTTAGTTTCAGTTTGATTCATTTGCTGTTTCGCATATATCTAACTGTTTGTATGTATGTACATATGTCTATTGCTTATAAGGCTTTGACTTCTTTACACTTTGCCTGATTTGTTAATTTAATTTTTTAATATATTTTTAAGCATTTGTTTGCTGTTTTGTACTGTACGCTTAGTTATTCAAAGTTCATAGCGATTCACGCACGTTCACATTATTTATTTTATTGTCATTCAGTTACACACATGCACACACTTAGATAGGTATTCTCTATGGAGAAATTTTGTATGTCAAATTTTTGACACACGTGCAATTCGGCGAATTTCAATTCAGAAGAGAAAAAATAAGAATTAATTAAAATTTCAAAAGTCTTCTCATTCATAAATGAGAATTTGACTAAGTTGGAAAACGCAAAAGAAAATCATAAAAAAACAGAAGAAAAATTAAAAACTTACTTATGCATATGTCTATATGAATTATTGATGTGTATGTAGATAAAGGTAAATAGTCAATACTCAAACCTGCGGCAACACTAGTACCCATTAGAAGCTTACCACATTTATCACAAATTCTTTGCCAAACACCGCCAATATTCGCACATAGTGTTGCCAACTAACATTTTCCTGCTATTCGACTATTAAGCCAGTTTAGCCGAGTTAATTACACACACATCGTCATGTCTTACATACAAATACTCAATATATAATATATACCGTTATTACTCATCGGTTTGCTTGCAACATGTGCCAAATTAAAACTGCCGCAGGCTGAGTGGTTCTAGCACCCACTTGTCTCTTTTTAAATTTGTTTTGGAGGCTTACGGTGCGTTCAACCGGTCGTGTGTGAATGAACCAAAGCGTGGTGAGCATTTAATATACCATTTTTCACCTGTGTGTAATTGTCAGTGTCATTGCAATCGTAATTGTAATTAATAGCTGCCGGTGTTGCAAGTGACAAAAATATTAGTGAATTTTTATGAGCTACCCACGTTTGCGCAGGCGTCCGCACTTCTTTGGACTATTGCAGTTTTTGTTATTCTTTTGTAAACCAGTACATCGATGGTTGGGAAGCTCATAATAGAAGTTGCACATATTTAATATTCATAATTTTGCGGTAAAATTGGATTTTATTTCTCAACATAGTTGTCACTGAGGATGTAACACCGATGATTGATGAGATTTCTACCACTGTTCTTCGCTTATACTATTGAAGTTGAATAATTATTTTGAATCAAAAGAGGCCTCCGATCTCTTGATTCTAGAAGCCAAATTCGGATAATGCAGAAAAAAATTTAAACTTAATCAAGTTTGTAACTTTGTCATTGTTTCTTTTTTTAACTTTCTTCTACTTCAATTCTAACTTAAAATTATCACACAAATGCTGCAATAACCCTCTTTAGCAGTCGCTGCTGATCATTTTTCCCTCTTCGAGATAGCTGATATCCATATGCTTCTATATGCACTATAACTTTACAAGCTAATCTTGAAAAACTTTGGATTTCGGTTCCGTTCCTTGAATGGACTCCAGTATGAAATGATTGAGCTTTTATCGCATGATGAGAAAATCGGATTTAATAAATATTTGTGAAATGTTTGTGATATTTATTTATTATACTCGATATTATTGAAAGCACTTGCACAAAGTATAAAAGTTATATATAAATCTATTACAATATAAAAAATACTTAAAAAATACTGATGCAATTTGCTTATCGATAAAGTGTGAGAAATTTTCATTTTTATGCCAACTTTGTTATATACATAAATAATGTACACAGTACTTAAGCTCGTTGATTGTGACATTTTCTCAAAGCATTAAAATTATAAGTAATTAGTAAATATTTACCTTATCGAAAGAAAAACATTTGATTATTGCTCGAATCAATGCAAATAATTTTGCATACAGAGCTGTTGCATACTGCAAATATTCAATAATATGGAGTGGAAGGCTTTCGAAGTTCGAAATGTTATTTATATTTATTCGAAAATTATATACACTTGAAACAAACTGAAACGGTATATGTACGTATTTCTCAAACTTCTCTTGAGGCGACTTTTTCACCAGCAATATCATTCGCCATGACAGGAACTTGGTGGCAGGACTGTACTATTAGGTGCATGTAAAGAACCTTCCAACCAATCAAAGCTTCTGACGATTTACTATCGATGTGTGTGGTCTGGCGTTAGCCTGATGGAACAGAATTTCTCGACAGGATTAACTTCTTCTGGGGGTCCAATTTTTGAATTAAGAGTTTATCCATAGAGGAGCAGCTCATGTCAATCGATTCCCAATCCCACCAAGTAGAAAAACTATAAAATATGGCGTCTACGTCAACTAATCACAAAACTGTCTGAAAGTTTTTTATAGTTTCTTCTGTCAACAAACAAGCCCCTTTATTAATCTCTTCAATTTTAAGAATCAACCTTAAGAAGATTTAATATTGGCAGCACGCTTTGTAAATGAGATACTATAACTTCCTCTCTCAGGGTAATAATAGTTGAGTAGTGAATTGAATCCCGAAATTTCTCTATGTGTATCCGGAGTTCAAATTCAAACACAAAGTCAACGTATATTCAAATGAAAAGCAAATAAGCAGGTGAACAGTAACTCCTCGGGGCTCCAAAGAAGAGGCTTATTCAACTATTCACGAGTGCTTTGGAGTGTGGTTTCGAGAGAAACGAATGAAATCGCCTCATTGAAATTGAAAGCTCAACTTATTTTGGCAGAAATATTATAATTATTCTCCACATGATATGAAAATCTAAGCTACTAATCTGAACACAGGTGTCTTGCTGACCTATTTTATGTCCTTCTGTTGCTTTTCTATTTTGTTGTAGTTGTAAACAAATCAGAAAACAGATCAAAATATGTCTGCCTTTCATTTTGTTGTCATTGACTGCCCCCAGGTTGTATGTATCCCAATTTATGTGAAACACAATTGTTGCAATTGTTATTGTTGTTGTTGCATACACTTTATTTGATCGAAAATCCTGTGACAACATGCAAATCGACATGAACACATTGGAGTATGCAGCAGCAGCGAACAACAGCAACAAGAAGGACAGCAACAGCAATAACAGTGACAACAATAACAGCACCGACAACAAAAACAAGAGCAATAACAGTA
Source organism: Bactrocera dorsalis (assembly GCF_023373825.1). Lineage (NCBI taxonomy): Eukaryota > Metazoa > Arthropoda > Insecta > Diptera > Tephritidae > Bactrocera > Bactrocera dorsalis. The sequence continues at coordinate 2,893,638 of NC_064307.1, forward strand.
ACGAAAACGATAACAAAAACAGCAACAACAAAGTTATCGCAACAGCAGCAACAACAACAACACCACCGACAGCGACATTGAAGGAGACAAACAATCAGCGAGACCACAAATAAATAATTGTTAAGGCAAACAAATGACAACAGCAACAACAATCGCCAAGTACTTGCAAACAATTGTTACAATTGCAATAAAAATCTCATCTGAAATGTGTTTATGAGCGCGACGCCAAGCATGTGGGCAACAACAAAGCACAGCGGTGGCAGAGTAAGCAACGGGCAACACACAGGGACACACACAAATCGCATATAGACCGAAGTGACATTAGCAATAAACCATGGCCAGAATGACAATTGTTGCAGCCACAATAATAACAAATACAAAACCAAAAGCAAAGCGCATAAAAATGGAAAATAAATGGAATATAATAAAATAAACTGCAATGAATATGGAGCTGGGCAAAAGGAGACGACTGTTGCGCGGAGGAGACGCTGGGGAGGGAGCGGTGCAACAGCAACACATTGAAGAAAAATAGTTAGCATTTTGTCACCCGAAATGATCGAAGAGATATGACTGAAAAAGTGAAGCAATTGAGATTGATTGCTGCAACAAAACAGCGAAACAACTGCCAACATGTGCGAGTATATGCAGCAGAAGCATGCATGCCACAGCAGCGTGTGTTGCGCATTGAACAAGAGCGACACAATCAACGCTTGCTGGTCGAAATGCGACAGCGACCATTTTTACATGAAATTTACCAACTACTGGCAGCGCACATACACACAACTATGGGTTACAACGACCACAACAACAACGAGTAATAGCAGCAACACCAATAACGCTTGCAACAACAATGGCGGCAACGACAATTTGTCACAGCTGCGTAGGCAGTTTGCTTGACGAAATTACCTTTTTCTTACCTGCCCCCTACCTCCTCTCAACAACAAAGACAAAAACAACATCAGCGGCGTCCGTCATTCGCGTATTTAGATGACGCAGCCGACGTGTTGCTTAGCTGTCCGCCTGCCACTCAGCCAGGCGCTGCCAGGCAATGAGCAACGTGCTCGCCACCAACCTGCGATCTGGAAGACTTTAGTCTAATTTGGTGCGATCGGGTTAAGGCGCAGCTGAGCTCTAATGAAATGCGCTGCTGCTTGAGTGTTGTTATTGTTTTTGCCGTTGTTTTGACATTACTTTTCTTGTGGTTGATGCAAACTTGCTGCTACTCTTGTTACTGCTGTTGTTGGTGAGTACTTGGCAATGGATTGTCATGTCATATCAAATGCTGCAAGCAGGTAAACGGGCCGAACTGTCCGACATACTGTCACTGAGTGCATAAAATACAAATATGTACGCACATACATATATCTATCTGTATATATGTATATTGAGAATTATTGAGTTATGTTTGCGGTAAAGTGATGGCATTGACGCGTTTGTGCCACTGTTAGGCGCATGCGTAGACTCATGCAACACTCGTACAATTAAAATTACATTTCTTCACACATTTACATAGTCACTGATTCAGAAAATTGCACGGAAATATTAGAAATTGAGACAGGAGCAGCTCCGCGCGCAACCCTATACGATATACTCTCATTCACAATAATTAAATCATTAACGAACGAATCGAACGAGATACCATCCTTAGTTCTCGCAGAATTATATCACAAAGACAAAGAGTGTTTCGGCTAGCAAAAATATGGACCAATGTTCCCTCTGTCCATAGAGCACATCAAACAGTGACTTTTTGTAGATGTAACGACGTCTCGACAATGGACTTCTACTTCCGCTAACCACTCACTTTGAATACGTTTAGAGCTGAAGATTATATACTCAGTCGGTAGACAGCTTTTGAAGTACATAAAGGTTCCCAGTGCTATTTCATTGGGTATAATATGTACTTATGTCCCTGTCAAGAAAGTATGGGGAATTTTTCATTTCCCTTTCTCATCTCCCGCTTAAATAGAAGACTATTAAGTTGGTAACGGGTGATTTTTTAAGAGCTTGATAACTTTTTTTTAAAAAAAAACGCATAAAATTTGCAAAATCTCATCGGTTCTTTATTTGAAACGTTAGATTGGTTCATGACATTTACTTTTTGAAGATAATTTCATTTAAATGTTGACCGCGGCTGCGTCTTAGGTGGTCCATTCGGAAAGTACAATTTTGGGCAACTTTTTCGAGCATTTCGGCCGGAATAGCCCGAATTTCTTCGGAAATGTTGTCTTCCAAAGCTGGAATAGTTGCTGGCTTATTTCTGTAGACTTTAGACTTGACGTAGCCCCACAAAAAATAGTCTAAAGGCGTTAAATCGCATGATCTTGGTGGCCAACTTACGGGTCCATTTCTTGAGATGAATTGTTGTCCGAAGTTTTCCCTCAAAATGGCCATAGAATCGCGAGCTGTGTGGCATGTAGCGCCATCTTGTTGAAACCACATGTCAACCAAGTTCAGTTCTTCCATTTTTGGCAACAAAAAGTTTGTTAGCATCGAACGATAGCGATCGCCATTCACCGTAACGTTGCGTCCAACAGCATCTTTGAAAAAATACGGTCCAATGATTCCACCAGCGTACAAACCACACCAAACAGTGCATTTTTCGGGATGCATGGGCAGTTCTTGAACGGCTTCTGGTTGCTCTTCACCCCAAATGCGGCAATTTTGCTTATTTACGTAGCCATTCAACCAGAAATGAGCCTCATCGCTCATCGGACGTAAAGCGCGAAACACATTTCGAACCGAACACTGATTTTGGTAATAAAATTCAATGATTTGCAAGCGTTGCTCGTTAGTAAGTCTATTCATGATGAAATGTCAAAGCATACTGAGCATCTTTCTCTTTGACACCATGTCTGAAATCCCACGTGATCTGTCAAATACTAATGCATGAAAATCCTAACCTCAAAAAAATCACCCGTTACAACTGTCCTTAATTATGTTGCCAAAAATTAGTCTGTCAACCAATGTGTTCACAACAGCTGTTTATATCAGTCGACCTCTGTGTGTGTGTTGGTCAAATTTTAAAATTTAAATCAATGTATTTGTGTTAAATTTTGGCCAAACACTCAACAAATATCATTGAGCAAGCAGCGTATTCACCTGATATGGCCCCTGTGACTTTTATCTTTCTCCACACTAAAATATCCACTTCGGGGAACACGCTTCGACTCAATTGAAGACATGAAAACAAATTCGACGCAACAGCTGAAGGTCATCCTGGATAGTGCCAATGAAAAATGTTTTGACGATTGGAAGAAAAGTATTGGCACATGTGGATCGCTTGAAATGGATGTTACTTTGAAGACGGTTAAATAAATTTGGATGATGATTGAAAAATTTCCGTTTTATTTTTAAATTCCCGATACTTTCTTGACAGAAGAGCTTTCAGGAAGGGAGAATGAGTCTACGTGCAAAAACAAAGTACGCTGTTTTATGACTGACACACTGTCTAACTTTATGTCATATGTGTGAAGTTGTACTCAGTAAACCTGTCTGAAACAAGGGGCTCGAAGAGATATATTCTTCCGCGTAAGGTTTTCAGCGATCCCGGAGTCGAAGTATACTAACAATTACTTTTCGTTCTATCGATAGAGAAATTAACGTAAATGATGCAAGTGTCAATCTGTTTATCATGTGGCCAAGTTTTTTTTTCTTGATAAATATCTGACTAATTTAAGCGGCACTAGTGAGATCCAACACTTTCGTTGACAATTTATTCGACTTAAGGCTATTTACTCAATGTCTAGTTAACAGCCATCTGTCAGTAAAGTTCTGGTTAACTTAACTTATATAGATTGAGGCCGTGTATTTAAATAGTTCCATCGGTATTTAATCTAAACTGAGATAATGGAAGTACGATACAATTATTTTCTTATCTTTCTTTTATTCTCTGTATAACTCAATATGTTATGAAGTGTTTCTCATATAATATATTTCATTCTCTCAGGATACCTTTTGATTTTAATAAATGTACCGAGGAATACCAATTAGTAATGTTATAAAACATAAGGAGGCTCAAGAACGTTGCTTTTAAATTTAAAACCTTCAAAATACATTTATATAAATATACTTCCTACCATAAAAGCAACAAAAATATCATATCTAACATATGTAATAAGAATATTTATGATATAGTACATTCACATATGATTTCAAATGCCGTTGAACTCTGCTAAAGTAATATATCAAAAAACTCAAATCACAATGCATTTAACTCACAGTCATACTTATAAGCCACAAAGTCGAAAAATATTTTGCTTGATTTTTGCCAAATATTGTATTCTAAGAAATTTGTGTCCATTAGTGATAAAGGCGAAAGAAATCGAACCATATCAGCGACATTGTTTCTCAGTGTCCGAATATACATAAAGTATATTCTATATATTTCCATATATACATATGTATGGAAATACATACATATGTATAGCCGTGTGTTAGTATTTAAAAACCCCCCTTAGACTGAGATTTGTACATATGCATGTACGTATATACCTGCATTGCACAACATTATGTTTGTGTCTGTGGCAGTCTGTGCGGCACACCGGTGTTCCTGTTGCGAATTCTCGCTTTGAAAATAAAAGTGAATTTATCACGCATTCGTGACCAATTTCAATTTATGACAAAAAGCCACAGACGCGCGCACAATTTACACACGGAAGAGGGGCTCGCGAGTGTGACACAATGCCAGTCAATATATTTACAAATGTGCCCAGCTGACCAGCAAACAATAATATCGTATTTGTTTCTCGAAAACATACACACATTTTGTTTTTGGTGTGAATTGCCATTTGTTTGTGCACTCGAAATTATGAAGTGCGCAGCCACATTTGTTTTGGTGTTAAGTTGCCGATTTCATGCAACATTTCGCTTGCTGCCACACTGATAGCGAAGACATAAATCGTTTGTTAACATTTTATGGTGTGTGTGAGAGTGTGTGAAGTACATACTTACCGCATGTAAATTATTAGTGGACTTAATTGATTTGGGAGTTGCGGAAAGTTTGAGTAAATGCGTGAAGATTTTAGATATGAATTGAGAATTCGAGAATATTATATGTTCAATAAATTTGGGTTTAATTATGTGACTCAGATTATTTTCTCAACAGAATTTAATTTAAAGCTTTAAGAGGATTTTAGAAAAAGTACTTAGTCACAGGTCGAGTTTTCACTGCCATTAGTTAATGAACATTTTTCTACAACAAATCTTAGAGGATTTGAAGTAAGTTGCTGGGATAATAAAGGTTCGCTAGATGCAGTCTCAGTCCATTCCCTCTGGAACGGCCCAAAAATTAGTTGGTAAGCAAGCTCTTATTTAACAATGCATGAAAGTACCAAGTCTGATCCTTTTTCGATACCTTGTCAAATAAAAAAGTGTTCATACAAGGACTTTGATCGGCCTTGCCAGCCTGCTTCTCAACATACATACATACGTCGGCTCCGTTAGTGGCGCAGGCCACAAACAAGCCACAATATAAGGTGCGAACAGCACGACGGCCGAAACCCCCCTCCCTCCGCAAAATGCTTCTTACTTTGCCTGGAGTGAAACAATTTGTATAACAGATATATGCCTTAGTTGTCCAATCTAAGAACTAATTTCGGAGATTGTAGCAATAGCTCAGGGAAGGGTTGTCATTTTTGAATATTGCCAGAAAAAGCCACCGAATGTTACTTCACAAATATTTGAGGCAAACTTTGACCAAAATTTCACCTCACCGCGGATACTCTCTGAATTTATCACATGTTATATGATCACTACAATTATATCGCTTCTTATTCACTTCAAAAGTCAAATACACCAAAAGAATCCCAATTAGCTCATATATGCATATGTACGTTACCTTATGGTACTTAAAAGTAAATAACTGTAGCTTATGCAAAACAGCTTAAACAAACACTAAATGATTATTAATAAAATGTTTCATTATTACGAAATGTTCCGAAAAGTACGCAAATTAATTTCCCACTTTGAAATCCAAAGCAATCAAATAGTCTTTTCTTTATTTGCAACGTGCCGCAGAAAGAAAAAGCGTAGAAATTTTGCTCATTTAGTTTCGAAAAAACGCGTTAATCAAATAAAATATTTTTTCGTTGTGAAACTTCGCTGCAAAAATGAAATATTTTGTTGAAAACATATTATTTCTAACCGTTTTCCTTTTTCAACCGCGGCGTCTGCATGCTGAAAAACTCTGCCCCATCGGCAACTGCAACAACGCCGGCAATTGCGCGCTCAACGGGAACGACATACAATGCGCCTGCGTCACCGACTATTTCAGCGGACCGCGCTGTGAAGAATTCATTAACCACTGTGAAGCGAACCCTTGCCGCAACGGCGCTACCTGTGAACCGGCGCTGGGGCAATTCCTCTGCAAGTGTGTAGGCACCTGGGGCGGACAGCGCTGCAACATGAAGAATATGCCGACATTTACGAAAATGCACTTGCTTTTTAATCCGGTCGGTGTGTTTGGTGAACGACAGAACTTTCTGCTCACCGTGGAGACTTTGGGTACAACAAATTTCGTTTACGAGGCATACACTTCAAATTGTCTCATAGACACCTTTGAATCTTATCCCAAACGGAAAAGTGGCTTTCGATATTCGAGGGACTTGAGAGCTGTCGCTCGTTCATTGGGTTTATTACACGCTGGACGGTTGCCATATAAAAGCGGTTACTATCACGAAAGCTACGAGAGCTTCTGGGAAGCTGGTACATTGAGTATAACAGTGCGTGTCGCCGATTTAGAGTCAAATGCACTATATGAGCAAACCTTTCCCTTGTTTATTATACAACCCACGGATGTGCCTTGCATTCCGGACATTGGTTTCATGCATGGCTCTGACCCGCAGGAACCACTCATGATAGATATAGCGCGCTTCAACGTCTTCAATGCCATCATACACAGGCACTGTGCGCCCAACTCACGTATCGAAATGGAGTGGACTGTGCACAACAGCATCGGCACAAGTGAGGATGCAAGTTTCCTAAAAATATGTTTTAGTGATTTTGATCACCCTTTCAGTTCTACTGTATGAATTCGGCAATACTGGCAAGAAACAGCTGAAGGTCAAGCCTTACCGTTTATGGTTCAACTATCAGGGTGCTGTGGCACAGTCCTATATGGTGCGTGCAAATGTGGATGAATACTTTGACGACACGGTAGTGCATAAAAAAGTTCGGGTGAGTTTTGAAGGCCTTACTTTTTTAACCTTCCATCAATAATATTTCCTTTTGTTTAACAGTGTTACATTTTCATTATGTCCAAGCCCGTGTCGGCTTTTATCTTAGGTGGCGCCATACGTGAAGTGGGCGTCCGTGATTCACTTTATTTGGATGGCTCGAAGAGCCGTGATTTCGGTCTCTCGCCTTTGGTTGAGCAAACAATGAAGTACAAATGGAGTTGCGAATCGAGCGATGACAGTTCAAATAACTACTGTGGTCCGCATATGGGAACAGGTTGGTAATACTTCATTTAATTACTTTATTATTCAGTAAAATAATAAAAGTATTCCCTTGTTGTCGCCATTTCAGGCAGCATTCTTCATATACCAGCCGGCGTACTCCAACTCGGAAAATCTTACACATTCAGCTTTCGAGTTAGCTCATATGTCAGCGTAACGCAACAAGATGTTGCAAAACAAGTCATTAAAATTACAAATGAGCCCAAGCATTACGTATACATCGTGTGTGTAAGAAATTGTCAAATGGGTACGTTTGCCGCTGGACGTAAGGTTCATCTACGCATGCGCTGCGTCACTTGTGCGGCAGCACCAACGATTACATGGGAGGTTACGGGTGGCAGCGGCATACTTAAGAACGCACATCGTCTCGGTTTCATGCCACCGAACAGCGGAAGCGTCAAAGTTGAGGCATCAGTAACAAGTGGTGGAATGAATGGAAAGGTTATAGTTGAGCTGACGCATAATACACCACCTGAGGGTGGACAATGTAAGGTTGAGCCCAATAATGGCGTAGAATATGAGACTGAGTTTCATATAAAATGCACAGACTTTGAGGATATCAACGTGCCGCTCTCGTATCAATACATAGCCGAAACCTTCACCTTCGATCGCACAAACGAACGGCTAATGAAAACCAGACTGCCAGTAACGAGCAGCATTAAAATTGTGGTTTGTGACTGTCTTTTCGCTTGCACCGAGGCGCAAGCAGCTGTGAGCGTGTCCGCCATGCAAGTACCGCAAGATGAAGCGGCACTGAAGTCACTACTAGCTCGACCGGAAAGTAATATAGCCAAACTCTTGCTGGACGGAGACGTCGAGCGCGCCATGGTGCTAACTGAGGTGTTGACACGGAACATGCGCACGCTGGCAATGGGAGAGATCATATTCTATCATTTGAGGTGGCTCGAGCTGGAAACACTACTGCGCGTCGAGCAGTTAACAAAAATAACCAGAAATTTCTTGGCACCGCTGCAGCCGCTGGACAATAAACGCGTCACACTTTTCACCAAATTTCTGCGTATGATCGCAAATGGATTTTACTTCATCATTGTGGACAGGGAGTACCAGGAACTACTTCCCGAACCCTACGAATTGCTCAACAATCAAGTAGTAGACATGATTGCTGAATTCTCAGCAAAGCTCGAAGATATGCCACCGGTCGTACGAATCGAACCAGCGAGCAGTGGTTCCGCAAATCGTCTAAGTGAAAGTTATGCGCCTTTGCCAGATTTCGACGAGACGGTACTAACGCGTATTGGGCATTGGTTGGATGTTATATTCGAGGTATTTCGTTGTCTACATTTTGTGGGTATAACAAGCACAGTGATGCATGAGCCCACGGATGATCATTATAAATTGGACAAACCGGGTGTTAAGGTGGACGTTTTCAGTATCGAGGGTACGAAAATGTTGAATTTCGAAACTGAAAATCGTAAAATTGAAATAGTAATGCCTTCGGCGATGCTCGCAGAACTCGAACAAACGCTGCAAAGTGCACAGTTACATTTTCAAGTAGTGTCTTTCGAGCGAAACCCGTTTTGGTGGTATCCCGACGCGGAACCGCTCGACACTGGCATAGTTGCGTTTAGCGTATACAGCAGCGCTGATCCCTTGAGAGAAGAGACCATACTGCAAAATCCTATTGAGTTTCGCATGACATTATCCGATAGCACCACGACGCCGGCACAAAGCACCAACATTGTGGAAGGCTATGTTAATGACACACTAGATATGCCTATTTACCGCATTGAGATGCCGGAAAACAGTGCCGCAATTGTCAAATTCTCCGATCCCACGACACGTCTATGTGTTAAATTAAATTTGTGCACAAAGCCGCGCAGCCATCAAGTGCGCAACTCCACGGAGATCGTGCCGGAAAAGAACACATTTCATGTGGTGAACAATAAGGGCGGCAATGCCTGGGCTTACCTCGCTGTGATGGCAGCAGATGAAATCTCCTCGCCAAAATCGTTTAAATTCGAAACCACCATGCTGAAATGCCTCATGTGGGACTTCAAGTTGCGTGATCCCGAATGGTCGACCGCTGGTTGTGTGCCCAAATTAAATTTAGCCGATGCCCAGAATCTGAGCTGCAGTTGCTATCATTTGTCGACGTTTGCGGGGAAAAAGCACGCACAAACCGCAATGGAAACTGACGGCTCACGTCAGGTGCTGACTCATCTGCCCACCAACGGTTACGCAGTATTGTTTTTCCTGGCACTCTTGCCACTTTTCGCTGCACTCTTCTGGTGGGCTTACTACACACTACACCATCATAAGGGTGACTTAATCACCTTGCTCGATCAGGAAGAGTGCCACATAGAATATGGAGTCAATGTGCACATAAGCACCGGTGGCCACTGGCATGCTGGCACCACTGCCAATATCATTCTAATGTTTGCCTTGCCACAAGGTACACGCAAATTTGTCGTGTATCAGAATCCGCAGGATCCTCATCTCGTGCGCAACTCTACTTGCACGCTCCGTTTACCGCTAAGCGGTGATGATTTAGTGCAGCCACTGCTGCTGAGCATACGCCGTGACAAATCCGGGCGTTATCCTAGCTGGTATTGTCGCAACATCGTCATTGAGGATTACGCCAATGAGGTGATGTGCACTTTCGAAGTCGAACAATGGGTAACCACGAAACCGTTAGTTTTGGACGCAACAAATTTTCGTGAAGGCTCGCAGTCCTTCAAACGCAACTTTCGTAATACGCTGGAAAGTCTCTTCATTCAATGGTATTTATTTCAGGCTCTCATTGGTCCATGGAAATATGGTGAAATGCCCTTCAATCGCTTTGAACGCACTTGTATTTGGACCGTTAAATTAGCCATAACCATTTGCATTGTCATGTGTTACATGGGCGCGACGACTTTGGAGACGTACGAGGAGGAGCGCGAGAAATACAAAAATATTGCTTATGATTCGGTTGAGATATTTTTTCTCTGTGTTTTTTCTTATGTTATTTGCTTTTTTGTTGAGACAGCACTTAAAGCTTTCATTTGCCATGACGAGTTGAAGAATAAAGATGATGAAAAGTTGTCGAAGGAGGAATAATTGAAATGTCAAAAACATAAATTTTTGCATTTTCATGTTAGCAATTGTTGTTGCAGTTACAGTATGTTAGCTGTGGGAAGTATATTTTACAGCATACTTTTAGGAGCCAAAACTGTTAACATCATAGCAGGGAATTATAATGAATGCTGTCTTTTTATAATATACATAACATAATCTGCTAAAGAGCTTAACATTAATGTTATCGTTGATATACTAAGTACAAAAATTATTAAATTAGTAGAAAAAAATTGTATAAAATACAAATCATGTAGGAAAAGTTATTCAGTCAGTCTGTTAATACAAGTGAAAGGCTTATGTTCAAATCTGTTGAGTTTACATCAGAAAGTTAACTACTCCGGCGTCTTCTCTGTGAACATACCTCTGAGGGATATGTGGGCGGGGCAGAGGAGCAGTGAGTTTTTTCACGGATAGATCGAAGCTCAAGGAGAAGATTAAAATTGGAGTCTTCTGTCGAGAGCACTCAATCGACTCTTGTTTCAGACTGCCAGCCCACTGCAGTATCTTTCTAGCAAAAAGGGCAGCTATAAGGTAGCAGGAGTGGTACTTCAACGAAGTGCGACTGCTTTTAGAAAGGCATCCAGCATCCAGTCCAATATCCGATCTGATATTCAGGCCTTGAACTCGCCAATAGTGAACTTAAAGGTAGGTACGGATAGCAATAGCATCAAGGTATTTTCATATTAAGCTTCTCACTGTGGCTGGCCACGCACTAAGATTTAAACACCTTGGTTGCCATACTTCTTCCGAACCCGGCGAACTGGCTGGTGAAGATATTGATCAGTTCAATAAGTCTGTGGCTGGGCCTCGGCGCTTTGCAGATAAACGGCAGTATTTTTGATCCCTACTTAAAAGTTCTGAGCATCACAACGGCCAAGCGTCTAGCAGTCCAAGTGGGATTATTCGTGGCGGAGCTAATATAATATACTCGTATATCTGAAAATCGTGAATGTAATTCCTCAGCCTTAAAAAAAATTACTTAGATTTCTCTAATAAAATGAGAATCACTACAAAATTTTTGCATATACAAATTGAGACTTTATTAAAAATTATTTATCGGATTTTACATAAAAAAGAAGAAAAGATTGAATAGATAAGTTCGAAAAATTTAATAGAAATATAGCGGACCTTGTTCTTTATGAAACAGGCGCAAGAATAATATAAAATAGCAAGGTAAGTAATAGACTACGTGAAAGCAAGAAAATAAAAGTATAAAGAAAATTAAAAAATTATAAAACAGAATAGTCAAAATCAAAACAGTTTGCTGTTAGAAATCGCACAAGCCATCGAGGTAAAGGCATCGTGGGCATACAGCAACTTTCGGTCGTCAACATTTTTGTTCGTTTTTGCTTTGTTGCTTTTGTTATTATTAGAAATAATCTGACTAATTAAGCGGGCAGGCGCCTTGCCAGATATCGCCATGTATCATCTTCGGTGTGATGCGTACCGCCTTCTTGTTCACCTGGACATTGCGTATGCAACCCTTGAAGGTTTTCTTCGTCTTCAAGCCTGGCGCCTTATTGAAGGCAATATGACCGCCCAAGAAGAGCGGACGATTTGTCTTTGTCAAAGTTGAACCATCTGAGCCAACACCCGGATGCGTGCTGATGTAATCCACCGAAATCGTAATGACGAATTTCGATTTTACCGCTTGCACATTACGCCACTTGCCGTCACAATAACTACCGTTATCGGGTAATGTATAATTGGTGGTGACAATGTTTTTAGAATCAGACTTAACGGTGAACACTAGACTATTGTCGATCAACTCCAGGATCATATAGGCGTTTTTGCCATGCACAGAGAAGAGCAGACCATCCGGCTCACGTGGACGAATATCGAAATTGATGTTGAAATCAGTGCCGACGGTGAAGCGTTCGAAAAGCTTCACGTAGCTCGCCTGTTTGCTGAAGAAGAAACCTTGTTCGACTTCTGTTGAGCAGGGCACTGTGTGATATGCTTCCGGTTCCTTCTTCAGATTTACATCATTCAGCCGTAGGTCTTTCAGACAACCATTGTAGAAGGGTTGATCTTCTGCAACATAATGGATTCTGTCGAAAACTTCGGCCTCCCAAAGTTTCGGCACGCCGCCAAGGTAGAGTCCCATGTTTCGCACATTCAACTCATAACTATCATCCACCGTTTCAGTTAATGAGTCCACTTCAATTTGATCGATGAAGAGGCTAATCGTATGGTGTTTGCGTGTTATTTTCACATTATGCCATTCATCGTCGTTCACTTCCGCTGTGCTGGCGACATTCACCGTCTGATCTCCAATTTGCACTTTATGATGCAATTTACCCTCCCACAGATATATTGCAATATAGTTCGATTGCTGTTTAATGCCCGCATAGAATAGCAAGCCGACGGGGTAGGCAGTCTTGAAATTCAGACTAATATCGTATTGCTTGCGGAGCTTCGTTGGCGGCGATATTTCTAGACGCTGCTCACGCAATGCATAAAAGCGGTAGCCAGCGTCATCGTAATCGACATCGAAGTTTGGATTTGTGGGCAGTTTGCAGCGCGGATCTTCTGGCATATTTTGTGGCGGCAGTGGATGCACTGGACCAGCTATTGGTTGCAACGGTTCTTCTGGTTTCGAATCGAGTTCGGATTCAGGTTCTGGTATTGGCTTAATGTTTTCTTCTTGTTCCCTTTCCCGTTCCCGCTCTTTTTCTCGCTCTCTCTCTCGTTCTATTTCGCGTTCTTTCTCACGTTCAATTTCTCGTTCTCGCTCTTGCTCTCTTTCTCGTTCTCGCTGTCGCTCCTGTTCCAATTCTTGTTCTCGTGTGTCAACGATTGGCGGACTCTGCGTAGGTGGCTCTTTCGTTGATTTTGTCGTAGTGCTAGCTGTTGTAACCACTACAGCTGGACGTGATGTCGTTGTAGTAGTAACCGGCGCGAAAGGCGCCAAGGGTACTGCAAAGTTACCCGGATACTCTGGCTCAGGTAATAGCTCGTTCGCACCTTCTGGGAAGAACAATGGTATTGCTGCCACATCATAAGCTGTACGGAGCAAGCATTAGTTTTCTTTTCAGACTATAAGTTAAGCACCATAACTTACCTAAAATATCTGTTGGACAATTATTGATATTGCCTTTACGTTTCTCAGCGCTGTCGGCGAAATTGACTATCTCACCGTTGATGGTCACATCACTAATACAGCCCACAAAGTACGCCATGGTAGGCAGTGCATTTCGCACGGGTCTATAATTATCGGGTAATCCCGCGAAGAATATATCACCTGCTTGGATGTTTAGCGCTTCCGGTGTGTAGGGTAAACTAAAAAGAAAAGCCCCAAAAATTATTAAGTACGGTTTAAAATTGAGACTTACATCACTTTTTGCTTGTTATTATCCAAACAGTACTTACCGCTTATCTTCCGTGTCGTCTATGGACAAACGTAACTGATCGCCGTCATGCTGCACGGTGACCACATGTTCCTCACCATCGTTCAAGCGTTTCATATCCGACACAACCTCAGCGCCCATACTACGCAAGGTTAAATATCCATCGTTTAAGGTGAGACCTATATTCGCGCTCTGATCATGATTGGCGCCATAGAAGATCAGAGCATCGCGTTGACGGGTCTTGAACTTCAGATTAACATTCAACTTATTATTGGACGTGACATTGGCTTTACGCAAGAAACCATATTCGTTGGGCGGATATGCCAACACAGTCGAGAATTTCTTCGGGCAGCCAGGTTTAACACCATGTGCGTGCACATTATTGCCCAGATCCACCTTGGTACCCGAAATCGACACCTCATCAATGCATCCATCAAAGTTATGCTCAGTAACCACCGAATGATTACGCTTGCCGGGGAAACCACCAAAGAACAGGCGCTTGGGTATTGGATTGAATTCAGTGGGACCGGTTGGTAAGTCTTCTTGTGCCAACATCATGTCGTCTACCTTCAACTGACCACGTCTGCCATCACGTTCGGCTACTACACGATGCCATTTGTCGTCGTTGTAAAGATCTTGTGTACCCGCCGACATAACGTTATCGCCCAGTTTATAACGGAAGAACACTAATCCGTTCACAAGCTCCACCGACATAAATTGATCATTGCGTCCATAGTAGAATAGCAGACCGTCTTTGGAGTCTTTCGAAGCCTTGAAACTGAATTGTATGCTGGAACGCGCACGCAGATTATATGGCGAGGCTTTAAGTGCTACGTAACCGTTGCCGTTAAAACGATAACCCGTTGGTGGTATCTCTTCGGTTAACAATTTATTACGCGGTTGAGCGCCTTGGTTGTTCTCCAAACCGAAAACGAAGTTCCACAAACCGGCATGTTCATCGCCTATGCGCAGATCTTCGATTTCACCCTCAAAGGCGTTGCTCTGTATGTCATGTGGTGGCGTAAAGTCGGCTGGTGGTGGCAGACCGCCCACGAACAAGCGACTATTGCGATCAACATTAAACACATTATTGGCGCCTAGCAATGGTTGTTCCTTCTTATGCTCCACCACAGTGCCATTCTCTAATTCTTCGCGTATGATCAGTTTTGCATTTGAACCAGTGCGGTCTACAATTGCCTGATACCAATTACCGTCGGCAACATACTTTTCATTTGTAATACGCTCAGGTCCATTGCCCACATCCATGGTCAAGATTGGATAGCCATTTACGATCTCTACAGCCATGAAGTCCTCATTGTCTTTATTGGCGGGTGTGCTGCCAGCCGACGAGGTTCTATTATGATTGCCCAAGTACATTAAGAAACCATTGGGTTTCTCGGTCTTAAAGTATGCTGAAGCTTTAGTTTTGGTGGCCAAAAGTGGCGTGGTCTCGGGTGTTTTCAGTTCCAAAACGGTACCTGGCGAGAAGCGTACGCCCACTTTAATGGCATTGGCAATTTGGCGTGCAGTTTCAATTTGTCGTTTCAAGTTCTCAATATCTTCACCCAATAACTGGCCGATCTCTTCGACATTTGCCTGCTCTTGTTCGATAATTTGCGCCAATTCATTCAGCTGTGGTATGGTGTCTTCCACGGTGTCTAATTGTGAGCGCACTTGTGAGACATCTTTTGTCGTGGCATCAATGTCTCTTGATATATTTCGTGCCTTCTCCAACTCCTTCTCGCTTTGTGCACCGACAGGACGCAATACATCGAGGACATCTTCAATTATGTTCAGCGCTTCGGTAGCATTCTGATTGGCGTTATTCCACAGATCATGTTGCGTTTCCACTGGCAATTGTTGCAATGCAATATTTATTTCCTCCAGACGTTTCTCGGTATTTTTATTCAAATTCGATATATTTTCTACTTTCGAAGCGGAAACGTTCAAGCGTGGCTCCAACTCACTTTGCACCTTATTCAAGGCACCACGCGCATTTTGTAACAACTCACCGGAGTCCTTGTCAGCGCGTCCAGCACGATCTTCGATGCCATCAGTGATCTCCGTGGCGTTACCGGCAGCGAATTTGGCTTCTTTAGTAAATTGTTGTGCTGAAGTAACTGCATCTACAATGCCACTGTAAGCGGTAGCCGCCTTTATTGCTGGCTCTGCATTAGCTGTCATGTGGGCGTATTGATCAGTGAGGTCGTGAGCGCGTGAGCTCAATTCATCAGCACGTCGTATGGCCTGTGCAGCTAATTCCGTCACCTCGCTGTTCTCCTTTTCCATCTCCGGGAAATCTTCATCGACATTTTTATTTATATCTCTCAAATCGGAGAGTACACTCGAGAGCTGATTGATTCTCTTGTCGATATCAATTAGCGCCAAGTCAATATTCACAAAGTATTTGCCAGCTTCTTCAATATGCTTGTCAGCTTCCTTTTGTTGATCAGAAACAGTATCGAATTTGGAATTTTCAAAGGCGGCCTTATTCAAATTGTTCAAGCGATCTACTAAGATGGCGTTTTCTGTAGCATTACCACTCCAGTAGTATAGGTCTTCGAGTTTGTCACTTAAATCCCCTATATCGTCCTTCAGCAAGGTCAGTGCATCATTTTGATTCTTAATTGGCGCCACAAGTATATCAATCTCGGTGTAGAGCTCATTAGATTTGTTCAAGACTTGTTGAGTGGGTTTAGTGTCAATTGTCGTCTCATTCAGATCTTTTAATATGCGTTGCGCTTCCTCTAAAGCGGCATCGATTTTTGTGCTTGCTGCCGTTTCTAGGTTCTTTGAGAGAGCATCCACTGAGTTTATAGCATCTTGGGCCTCTAAAGCACTCGCCTTGGCCTTTTCGCGCAAATCGGTTGCATTCACTATAAGTTCACTGGCAATTTGAGGGCTTTCTAAAGCATTGCTCAAACTAAAGTTCACCTGTTTACCGTAAATCTTTGCGCCCGATTCTATTTCAGCGACCAAAGAGCGCGCCGGGTCCAAATTGATGCGTTTCGGGTCCAGATTTTGCACTTCTGGTGCGATTTTATCAGCCAATTCATCGTAGTAGTTCAATTTTTGGCTGGTGAAGAAGGCTAACGCAACAGATTGGAACTCTTCCACCACTGGATCGATCTGATAGCGCAGCCGATCGGTCACATCCAACAGAGCGTCGTGACAGGAGTCACATTGGAAGCAGCCTTCGTCCTTAATGAGCACCCAACGATTTGGACAAGCATCACAACGATCACCGATAACACCTGGCAAACATTCACACTGTCCCGTAAACGGATTGCAGCCAAAGCCACGCGAATAACCCTGATTGCAACGACAAGGTTGGCAACCCTCATTTGTATAATTCCAATGATCTACAGCGCAGTGGTCGCATTGACGGCCCGTCACACCTGGCTTGCAACTACACTTTCCAGTATGTGCATCGCACTGTGTCGAGTTGGAGGCTACACCACAGTCGCAAGCACGACAGCCCAGTCCTGAGTCATAGCCATAATGATCAGGCTTACACTGGTCGCAACGCTCGCCGATCACATTGTCATGGCAACGACATTTACCCTCATAAGGATCACACTCGGATGTGCCCAACTCTTCGCAATCACAGCTTTGACAATTCTTCAAATTTACCGCATCACCATAAAAGCCAGGTTTGCAAAGGTTGCACGCCACGCCAGAGGTATTATTCAAGCACAGTAGACACTCACCGGTTATAGTATCACACGAACCCGGTTCGGCGGGGTTGATATTACCTGAACATTCACAAGGTTTACAATAATCGCCTGCTTTTTCAGGCTCGCCGTAGTAACCATTAGCACACGCTTCACAACGTGGTCCTGTATATCCCGGTTTGCACTCACAATGTATCTCATCACCAGATTCGGAGATCTCACAGCTAGTCGCAAAGTTATTGCTCTCATAAGGCAGTGGACAAGCACAAATCATACAATCATGTGGTGAACCATATGTCGCGTTACCATAGTAACCCTCCTCACAGAGCTCACAGTGTTCACCAGTCGTTGAATGTTGACAATCTTTGCAAATGCCTGTTGCACAATCACATGTTTGTGCGTGACCGTTGCACTCGCAAGGTATGCAGTAACCGCCATAAGGACCGTTAGAGTCGCGATAATAGCCCGGCGCACAATCTTCACAAGACAAACCAGTGTAACCAGGTGGACAGTTACAACGTTCTACGGGCAATAATTGATACTCGCCTATGTTATCTTCATCCTCATCGGCTAGCGTCAAATATGTATCGGATAAGTATGAAATAAATGTTTGCTCCCAGTAATTGGCACGTATGAAGATCATCTTGAGATCACGCAAGGCCATCATAAAGTCAGCACGTGTTACAGGTTTGCCATCGTGTGTTTGGAAATTGGACTCAACCATTTGCACTCGATTTCTGAATGCCTGATTGCTCGAAGGTTGTTCATAACTTTGGTGTACCAACAAATGATCTTTACTCAGCAGAACTACATCGGGTGCGAGCAATGGTTTGCCAGACAAGCCAGTAGTGTAGTACAAAGAATAAGCGAGCTCTCCGCCATAAGCAGAGATGTGACTATTTTGATTCATTAGATAATCAAGTACGCCGAAATAGACAACTTCCTCAATCTCTACGTCATTAACTTCGTGGAATGAGAAATCTGCCTTCAATGTGGTCTCATTTACCATTAGCTCGTCTTGTGGTATATCCCAAATTTGGAAATCAATAGTATTCTCACCAAAGTGCGCTGAATTCAAAGTGATATTTTTCAGCAAGCTCAAATTGTAAATACGCAGGTAGGCACTCTCGCAACGTGTCGTCCGACCAAAGCAGAAGCAAGACGTACAACCATCCGGATTGCTTTCCTGCAAGTTGTATGTGCCCTCTTGACACTGCTCACAATCGCGACCCACAACGTTGCTCTTACAGAAACAACTGCCATCGACTTTATCGCAAATTTCCGCCAGAGTTCCAGCCGTATTACAGGTACAATGATCGCAACGTGGAAAATCGTAGTAACCATTCGAACACATATCACAAGAACGACCCTCAATATGTTGACGACACTCGCACGAACCATTGAACATGTCACACTGTTGATTACCATTAGCAATACCCAAATAATTACAATTACAATCTTCACAACCGATTATCTGATGGAAGCCATATGTATTGGGCACGCACTTTTCGCACATCTCGCCCATCACATTCG
Organism: Bactrocera dorsalis; assembly: GCF_023373825.1. Taxonomy (NCBI): domain Eukaryota; kingdom Metazoa; phylum Arthropoda; class Insecta; order Diptera; family Tephritidae; genus Bactrocera; species Bactrocera dorsalis. The sequence goes on from NC_064307.1 coordinate 2,912,727, forward strand.
GCGGGCAAACGCATTCGCCCGTGTTCGGTTCGCACATGGCAGTGCTGGGGCAGTCACAAGGCTTACATTCAGGGAAACCATAGAAACCGGTGCGACAAGCATTACACTGGCGACCGATCACATTCGACTTGCACTGACATTGACCGCCAAAGGGATGACACTCAAAGCTGATTGAACCTTCGTAGTTACAGTTGCAAGGTAAGGCGCCAATATTGTGCTCGGATGTCAATGAAAATACGGCCTTCTTGCAGAACTCGGATGCGTTGTGTGTGATGTGGAAGTGATCTTGGCCGCACTCCTTGATGAACTCCTTGGTCTGGTCGAACAATTCTTCCACGAGCAGATCTTCATTATACTGATTTATTGGCACAATTACTAAATAGTCCAGCCAGACTCCTTGTGGGCGCGAGTTCTGTAGGAGAGTAAAGATGACTATATATTGATTAAAAAGTTAAATTACATACCGTTAACGTAAATTTAAAGTCATCTTCAATATCGAACCACCAATCTTCGCCGGTAGGATGTATAACACCACGACAGCCCGAGCTGGATGGACAATGGCTAATATCGAATTTGCCGCTGTATTGATTTTTGGCAGTGGTAAGCGTGTAGAGTACGTTGTATTTTGGATGATGCGGCTGATAGTATTTGACCAAAATGACGTAGCGGCCGGGTTCGCCTACCTTCGATCTGCAAATGAAATAAAGTTTTAATGTGGCAATGTAGAAGGGTTAGATTTACAGTAAAGAGCGGTAGTACTTCGTTAAATGGAGAGTTTGAATATGAGAAAAGAACAGCTGATAATTGTATTCACTCGACCTTCAATAAAGAACTAGAGATTTCCAATCTTTCAGCATTCTTCGGTCAAGCAACTTTTCTTTTCAAGGATAGACCTATATTCACGTCTTACTCCACTCCGAGTATTTTTCGAAGTTCTCACTAATATACTTGTATACCATATTATCTACTCACTCAATAACAATTGTACTTGTATCTCCCTTATTATCCAAATATACCAGCTTAACACGTTCATCCAGCGCGGCATAAGGGGGTTTATTTTCGGCAATACGATCTTCATGATCAGTTTCGAATTCAATTTTCTTCGAGTCGGGCACGGAGCGGAATTTCGGTGCGGCACATTGATTATTGTGTGTGACGCAAACGGGACTGGGCTCGATGTAATCTATGGACCACTTATCGACTGGAATAGCGGTAACAGATATTATTGCAACACGTCCAATATCATCATAGTCAGTCTAGAAAGAAAGTTATTATTACATTTCAATTTTCTTAAAATACTTAAATAAAACAATAACCTACAGTAACAATGACTGGTTTTTGGTCATCCTTGGAAATGTAGAATGCTTTCTCGCGACTATAGTCATCGATTATTGGCGTGCGGCAAGCCATTGAGTAGAGACAGGGATACAAAGTTGTTGTACCATAATCCTTTTCATTATCGCCCAAACTTAATTTGACGAAGAAGGGTTCGGGAAACTCGCGAGTACTGACATAATCGATAACAAATATGTAACGTCCACTGTGCGGTACATCGACCATGTAGTTCAATTGGCGCTGTGTGTCGCTGATGACTGGTATATCACCCACATGACCGATAATGGCCAAATGGTCAGGATCGGCGTAGACTTCGGTAGGCATGTTTGGTTTATCATTAGCGCCGGCAATAAATGGCGTCGTGGATGGTTGGAAGCTGTAAATTAAAATACATATTCAAAAAGTAAATAATTATTTTTTTACGAAACTATATTATTGAACTCACTCATTGACGGAGGCATATTTATAATGACGACAAAGCTCCATATTGCCCAATTCGCAGGGATTCGTGATTTTGCGTGTTAGAATGGATGCTTCGTAGTATGCCGCTGGCAGTAGCACGAAATAATCGAGCATAACATTCTTGTTCGCCTTGGTTGTGAAGGTGTAACGAGAGCCCGGGTCCAAAACAACTGGTGAGGGCTTATTGCCTTTCACACCGGAGACTGTAACGAACTGCGGAGACGTCGTTGGACGCAAAAGCACTTTGACACTAAAATATGTGGAATAAATAAACAATATACATAAGACGGTAAGAATTTATCAAGACTGTACACACCTCTGATCTACTTCGAGTGGATTTTCCGATTGTATGAGTATGCTCGCCGTAACATTGTATGAGTTTTGATTCACATAACGTATAACGATGCGATACAGCGAGGACTTTTTCACCATAAACTCATTACGTACTTCATTTTGTATATCATTGAAGACGGCATAACCTTTGCTGCTGAAGCCGGGGAACACATTCTCGTCGTATTGATAGCGCACCTGTGCACCCGATGGTTGTGAGCCTTCCTCGTATTCATATTGGAATTGATGCAATGTGGGGAAGTAATGTGTTGTCAGTGGTTGTGTGCAACCACGTCCCGTTACACGTGGATGACATTTACATTGACCTGAGGACTTGTCACACTCGCTGTGCTCCGAACCGCCCACATCACAACTGCAGTCCTTACAACCAAACAGCGATGAGCCATCCAAATCATAAGTACCGTCTTTACATTCTCTGCAAGTGCGTCCTTGTGTATGTGGCTTGCATGTACATTGGCCCGTCTTCGAGAGGCAAGTATCCAATGCAGCAATAGTACCATCGGTCCAACAATCGCACACTTCACAACCGTCCGGATTGCTGATATTCAAATTCCAATAGAGCGGCTTACATTCATTACAAATGCGGCCCGTTACGCGTTCCTTACACTGACACAACTCACCGACCGGCACTGAACCGCAGCCGGCAAACTTGTCAATGACACCTGCGGGATCACAATTACAATCCTCACAACTGGGGAAGTTATAAAAGCCCTCTTTGCAGGAGTCACACAGTTTGCCGCCGAAGTTCTGGTAACACGAACATTGTCCGTCCGCATTACAGGTGACACCCTCCGAACCGTGCACGTCGCAATTGCAAGCTGTATGTGAATGGGATATAAAATACTTATTGCTTTAAGTGCGTGCTCTAAAAATACTTACGTAAACACTCCGGATAGCTGTAGTAACCGGCGCTGCAAAGCGTGCATTGTTTGCCAGCGAAGTTTGGTAAACAGTTACATTTGCCCGTATTGTCACAGGTGATGGCCGTGCTGCCTTGTGTGGAGCAGTTACATGGCTTGCAAGCGGGATAGTCATAGAAGCCAGGAAGACACATGTCACAACGTGGTCCGCCGAATCCTTCGCGGCAAATACATTGACCCGACTCTTTATTACAGATTTCCGCTTCTGTGCCTTGTATGTCGCAGTCGCAGTCTGGTTAAGAAAAAGGAAATAGAATACCAATGTTAAAGTAGTTGTTGTTATAGCGACAGAAGCCAGGGTCAGGGACCGTTCCAGACGTAGACCCGACAGTCACGGGAACGGTTTAACATCAGTCGTCACTTTTCTTCTGAACCATCTTCTCATGGCATTCCAATATTTTTTGTTTACTAAATCGAACAAATCCCTGTATTGCCAACATTGCTGCCTGCTCCAAGGCTATATATGTTGGCCCCATTTATTGACTTTGTGTAATATCCAATACTCACATTGGCACTTGGGATAATTGTAGTAGCCGTCCTTGCAATGTTCACACCTCTCTCCACCAAAACTGCTCAGACATTTGCACTGGCCACTTTCCACATCGCAATCATTACTGATCGAGCCGATCTTATTACACTGGCAAGCTGAAAATATACACAATTTAATCAATTAATAATTAGAGAAGACTTGACCAAGAAAATGGATTCCGTACCTTTGCACTCCGGGAAGGCGTAGAAACCTTCAGCGCACTGCTTACAATAATGACCAGCGAAGTTGATCTTGCACGGACATTCACCGTTGATCGCCTCACAGTGATAACCGTCGGTACCATTCAAGTTACACTCGCACTCACGGCAGTTCGGATAGCCATAATAACCATAGGCGCAAGAGTCACAGTTTGGCGGTTGGAACGCCTTGCGGCATTCGCAACGACCAGTGCCCTCCTCGCAGTGGCCGGTATAGTAGACATCGTCACAATTGCAAGCTACAATTTAAGGTTTTTTATGTTAATATGGTCCAAAATATAAGAGGCTATGTCAAAACAGGACTTTCTCTACTTACGTTGACAGACGTCGGTCTCGTTCCAGGATTTGTTGAACGGACGATAGAATTTGCCCTTACATTTGTTGCAGTTAATGCCCTCAGTATTGTGTTGGCAATTCTTACACACGCCACCACCATCGTAGCGTCCGTGAATATCCAGCGACAAGCCTTTGCGATCGATCTCCTCATCGTAGTCGCATTCGTTCGTGTGACCGTGACAGTTGCAAGCTGCAATAAAAATATAAAGTTCGTAACCAGCTTTACTTCATAATCCATTACCACTTACGTTCGCATTCGAAGGGACGTGCATTGGTGTTCTGGCGCCATTTCTTCTGTTCGAAGCCCGGACAACATTCGTTACACTGTATGCCGCAAGTGCGATGCTGGCAACGACAGGCCAAAATACGCACTGGACTTTTCGGGTCTTTTACATCGCAAGTATCCGCGTGACCATTGCACATACAACGACCGCCAATCGAGATATCTTTGATGGAATAGAAGTAACGACGCGTAACTGTCGGATCCTGTCGTGCTACCGACATCAAATGGCCAAGTAAATTCTTCGTACGCAGCAAGCGTATGCGCACATTTGTGGCACGTGTCCACTCTTGCAACACGGTTGAGTTGAAATAGTTCGAGGCCGAGGGACGATCATTCAACAACATGACTGGTATTTCACCATTCTCTAGTGGCACAATACGCGAGAACTCAGTTGAGCAAATGACATCGTCATCACGTGTGATGGGCTTGTAGGAATCCTTGCCGAAGTAGGTGATACAATCGTGCACCGAATCGGAGAAATGCATCCACGGGGTCCATGACTTACCATAATCGGTAGATTTTTCCAATGTCCATAGACCAGGACGTGGCGAGTTACCCATACGTATGAAAAGATAGGCCACATGGAATTCCTGTTGACGAAGAATTCAGAAAATATAGTATGTATGTACAAATGTATAAAAAGGAAGTTGAGTAAATAAATTGCTGTATCTACACGTGGTCATATCCGGCGGCAACAAAGCAACTGATATACACAGTTGAACAAGATCGCCAATCAAATTGCATACTTCCAGGCGCAAGTCTTTGTTTTGCTCACAATATTATGAGCTACGTTCGGTCAAGTCATCAAGTTTGTGGAATTCACAATAAACCAGTATTCAGTTTTTATAACAGTTTTTTTTAAAAAGAAACTCTAACGATAATTATCTATCCATTTTATACCGATAAATATCTCTATCCATTTTGTACCCACTTCCTGAAAAGATATCATCAATCCTAATATTTGTGTTTTCGGAGAAATTCAGTTAAATCAGATGAATCTTAAATGTGGTGAATGCTTGGATAAAATCGAAAATTCTAAAAAAAGTTCTTCTAATAGTGACAATAGCTCTTCATGGAAGCAGAAGCCCGATCATGGCACAGGGCTGTGTATAAAATCAAAATAAGTCCATCTTAACTCTGAAACCATGAAATACCACAAAATATTATACGAGTATATGGTAAACGATTAAAAATTCAATCCCTTATATATCCTATTTACATTTTTTGAATATTTATGGAAGTAACTCACACAGCCACAGATGACAATATTCATGGCTATTTGACATAAAATATTTTTGTTGTCCGCATGCCCATAACCATTTAAATTCTCTAAATTAATTTGCAGAGAAGCAATTCAACTGTACATATACATACATATATACACTTGTGTTTGCGATAACCCATCAGTGCAAACTTGAGTAAATAAATAATAAAACTTATGAATCATTCGTAGGTCTGATTGTATTAAAAGAGGTACAGTTCGTAACTAGTTATTGACTATATCAAGAAAAATATATTTTTTTTAAGTGAACTGATTGTTATGGATTAAATGCTGGACTTTTTATAATTTTTATTCTTTAAGATCATGCGCACTGGAATAAACTTAGCGATACTGAAGGGACAATAAACCAAACTGAGGCTCACTCTAAATAAAAGTATATTGTACCTTAGGAAATTATATCGAAAAAAATTGAAGAAGATCGCTATAAAAGCCATCCATTAGACATATGGTGACAATTTTTCAGAAAAATTATAAAAATACGAGCTCTCATCCTGTATGCTAAATTCGTGGAAATGTACCAATAAATTTTTAGCATCTCCAATACAGATGGCAAGCGCGACCAAGCAGCCGATTTTCCGATATTTGCATGAGATGAATAACTTGGACTTAGATATTATGCATATGGCATACATATGTCTGTATGTATATATGTATGTAAGCAAATCCAGTAACAGTAAATCGTGCGGTGGTATTTAGAGCGGATCGGCGAAACTTGGCCAAGAAAAATATTATCAGCTAAGTGTGAGTACAAAATTTTGAACAAAGAATATAAAGAAAGAGTTTACTCGTAAATGAAATGGAAAGTTAACAAATGCACTCCTTTAAAAAAAAAATGATAAAATACGTATATATAGACATACATATCCAGGTATAAAGTGAGCTTTAAGATACAAATGTGTGAACATTTGTTATGAACGAGCCTTAATAGTTTTTATTTGATTGACATGACATCTGTCAAATATATTCAATAACATTACAGTCATTGAATAAACATCATATTTTTCCATTGTGCTGAAAATATCAAATTTTGTACCGAAAATCATAATTTGCGAAAAGCAAATAAAGAATAGTTTCTCCACCAAAGAAATATAGCAAAAAAAAGATGGTAAAATATTAGGAAAGATTTCACTGTGATTGAAGGCAGTCTAGTTAACTGGCTAGTATAGATTGTTCGATTCGCCACTTTCCAACGAGAATTCTAAAATGTGGTGAATAAAACTTGGCAATGTGTTGAATTATTACACAAGTATGCACAGACAGCAAATAGAGTAATAACGATACATTAAAGTTACCAATAAGCCTACGATGAATACTATGAAAATTTTAAGAACATCAAGACTAGACTCTATGCATACTAATATGCACATCTGTATGTACCTTGAACTAGAAAACTGCAATGACTTCATTTCAATTTATGCAAATATAGCATTTGCATTGCAGTCACGTATAAATATCCCATCCACATGAGTATGTTCATACTCATTATGTACATATATACATATGTATGTACATGTACAGGGTATCCAAATATTCTACGGATTTTTTCTAAATATTTCTCGCGGTGTGTATATTTAATTTTTGTAGCGCCAAATAAGCTTAACGCACTCCAACTTCACACACAATTCATTTCAATAAACAAATAATTGTCTGTCATTCTGCTTATTTTAGCAGCCAAAGCTTGACGGCAGAATGAAATAAGAATTAGAAAATGCTGAGAACGATGAGATCACTGGCACACTCCAGTCGAACAGTGACACTGAGCAATATCGATCCAGCTACTCAACGCCAAAAACAATAATAACATAGAATATGAATAAGAAGCTAAAAAATTGCACATAAAGGGTGTATATTTAGGTCGCTCATTTTCTTTTCATAACTTTTTAAGTTATATCTTGTTCGGGTTTTAATATTTTCAATTTCTTTAGTGCAAATGTAAGAAACTGGTTAAGTAACTAAAAAGCATCAATTAAAATATTTCGAAGGCATGATAATGCTTTATACAGGTCTCGGTTCTTCTCGTTAAAAGAATTTTTTTTTATATATTTTCCAAAAACTAGTAAATTGTGAGCTAAAATTAAAACAAAATAAAATTACTTCAAACTACTTATAATTGTTCGAAATTAATATCAAACTTTCTGCCCCAACAAATCCTTCAAGTAACGCGATTACGCGATAACTAATAACTAATTTAATCAATTTTTCCAAAAAAAGTTTTTTAAATCCTAAATAACACGCTTTATACCAAATATACATAGACACATACAAATTTATATGCAAAGTAAACAAATTTTAGGTTTTATATGAAGCATGAGCAATCAGCATAATATACATAAATACACACCTAAACATACACTTTGTCATGTATAAGTAAGAACATAGCCATATATATTTTCAGCATATATGTACATATGCATGTATACACATTCGCGTATGTAATTCCATTTGAACTTGTTGTGGAAAGTATTTTTAATGCTGAAAGCTACTCAAATGCTCTGTAAGCATTTTTCGCATATCCGATTGCAAAAAAGTGGCGATTAGCGAACAAACACAAAAAATTAAACAAAAGCAAAAAATGAAACAAAACCCAAAAATAAACACGCTCTCAGGCAATTGAGCTGAGCGTTTTGCTTTTTTCATTTTTGCAGCAATTAAAATGAGCCATAAAGATATGCATTTAGCCTGTTAATTCTTCATTTGATCTGCGCTGGATCGCAATTAAAGCTGTTGCATGAGATAAGCGCTGCTGCAAGCCTTTGGCGGATGTGTAGCCAAGTGCATGCGCACCCATACACACACATGTATGTACGAAAGCTATGCCAGTTCATCTGAGAACATGTTTGCATTTATGAATATGTGCATAAATATAATATGTGTGCGTGTGTGTGAGTGAGTGTGTTTCCGCACTTCAATGCTAATAACCGCTTGTGTTGGCGTTAAAAATTATTTTATATCATCCATTCTGCTATCTTGTTGCAGTTTAACGCGTCTGTGGCATGCCACATGATCAATGTTGAGTCTACTTGGAATGCATAAATATTTACATACCGCTGCATGTAGCGTTATGTTGTCTTGGATGAACCCCATTGGGAAAATAGCGAAATTTGTGAACTAATATTTCTTCAGTTAAAGTGGAAAGAGTTGAACGTTGGGCTCAACACTTTTATTTTCGCTAATACCAATAGAATTTTTACAACTTGATTCGAACCAAGTATTTAGTGTAAAAAAAAACTAAATACGATCTACAAGCCTTATATAAACAGATTTAAAAACATCATTATTGAACTCAGATACTGTATACTTTCAGTTAGTAAGTACTGCCTTCGAAAATTCTCCGGGATGAAGTTTGAATAAACGTTTGTGATACGAATTTCTTACTGGGCGTATACGCGATTTTTTACATTTACACTATGAAACATAATATATTAAACTTTATGCGCTTATTAGGAAAAATACGATAAAAAGTGTAAGAAAGTGTGAAAAAGGAAGCTGACTCAATGCTCCCGAAACCTAAATATTCGGTATCCGTTAAGAGCTTTTTTAAGAAAAATAAAAGCACCATTAACTCAAAAGAAAATAAAATTTCAAAATCGTTAATTTTTTTATCAATTCAGGTAACAATTTGACTTCTACCGAATTTTTCGACAAAAATTTCTTGAGAGCATTGTTAATGACTTTTGTCTGTACTCATAGCAAAAACAAAAATCAAATAGTTTAGTTTTGCTACATAGTGTACGTATACAACACAAAAAATAGTAAGTTTAGTTATGAGTTTAAAGCGTTTGACCAAAATACACATGTATGTATGTATATATATATACTTATAATACTTCATTAATTTTGCCTGGCGACAGTGACCAAGGCTCGCAAGACCCGCGATAACGGACAAACTCATGGTCACTCATTTATGTAATCAAATGTGTTTGCGTATTAGTGGGCAAATGTTGATGTTTATGCGAGCACAAACCATAAATAGCAATTATAAATGCTCGTTAAAATCTGAATTTATATACATATATGTATATACATATATACATATGTACATATGTATATTAGGTTCATAAATGTGTTTGTTTGTATACATACGTAAGTTTACGCGTTTTTGTACTTTAGAAAGGATATCCGTTGTTCCGCCATTTTTTAAGCAATAGCAAAATCATATGTGCGTGGAAGGTATTCGAGCTTGTGGGAGGGTTTTGCTTTTAAGTTCCACAAAATTTATTTTTATTTTGGGGAAATGGAATAAAATAGTCAGTTGTGGAACATGTGTACAATGAAATTATATTTATTATCTCCATACCCCAATTACATACATACATACGTACATATGTATGTGGGATATGTGAATCGGAAATTTTGCCTGAAGTATAACTGAAGAATAATTTAAGCTGTGGTCTCACGATAGTCGCGTCTATGTAAAGAAATCAGTATCCAGTCAAAGACTGTCAACTCAGCAGTATTTTTCCACTATAAAATAAACTATTCACATTTTGCCCACGCAGGTGTTTTTGTTGAAATGATTTACGCCTGTTGCTATTCGGTCTAGTTCACTTTTAGCCAGAAAATTACAGTTGCAAATTCGTACTTTTCCTGCCTAGTTTTTATTTGAGTACAGGGTTTATAGAGATTCATGCTGTCAGCCAATGAAACACAGCGAATCTTATGTGCTGCTTACACCATTTCCGTTTGTAAGCGATAAGAGCGGCTACTAAGGCTACTGATGAAGATTTTATACGAGTATAAGTATATTTATGCTCATATGTACTGTGGCTCTAAGCCAAAATCTGTTGTTTTATAAAGTTTATTTGTAAAATTATTATAACCAACGCATTTAAAAAAACTAAGGATGTTTGTTATAAAGTAATATCAGGTTAATATTTGAAAAAAAAAAATCTCGAAAGTGGAGATTTTTCAGTTTGGCAAACGTTTTGTTTACTGACGCAAGTAAATTTAACGTTTCTGTGTTGGATAGAAAACCAATTTGTTGGAAGGAGCAAAATGTGGAACTAATACTGAGGAACCTAAGGCCACAGTCATACGTGGCAAAGCATGAGTTGCGGTATGGGACACATTTGCAGCGGCTGAATCGGGATCATTGCATTTAATTGAAAGGATAATTGATCTAAATGCTTACGTTGATATTTTAAAATCAATGCATGGACCAACTTTCTTTAGGTGCTGACTTTAAATTTAAGTAAATACCGATTTTATAATATTACAAGCTATCCATCTTTAAAATCAAAACTACCAATATACATATGTATGTTTGTGTGAAATATAAAAACGTCTCTAAAATACTTCAAGAAAGTTAAACTTTAAATCGATTTAGTAATATTCTCATATTGCCGCATTTTTCTAATCCAAATCAAAGCTCACAATTCGTTATAAACTATTGACCTCTTCTGAAACAAGAACAAGCTGATAAGAAGGGTATAAATGCCTGCAATGAGTTCAGCTCTTGTTGATACAAAGACACACATTTTTAACATGTGCGTATAACTGTATGTGAGTTTGAAAGTTGAAAGATTTCATTGCTTATCAACTGGCACTTCCTTCGACAGAAACCACTCGACTTGAGAAAACTTATAAGACTTCATTTAAACACCACATTTGTGTGAGTAGAAAGAGTAAATAGGACAGATTAAAATGCGGCATACACAATGCTTTAAAAGAACGCAAAACAGAAAGTGCCATGTATACGCACACAGATACACTTACATACATGGGTATATTAGTTGATTATTAGAGCCTTGTAGGAAATGAAATCATTTCTTATTCTTAATAGAATGACTTGAAGTGTCATTATACAGGAACTATGAGGAACAACTCGACCAATTTCAACCACGTTTGGTGCTTGACATTCTTATCTGACTTTGCGAAAATGGACGAATCTGCAACCTTGTCGAGAAGTTAGATTAGTTAAGGAATGTTGAAAGCATCATTTCTGCCTCTATTCATATAAAGAGACTTTGATAAGTGAAAACTCCTTACTGACAATTTTAGTAATTTCGGAATCCTAAACAGCTTCAATTCTCAGGATATAAATTATTATTTCTTTTGAAGAGTAGTCATGACTCTGTTTAATTATTCATTAAAGGTACACTATTTCTATGTGATCGAATCAAAATTATAGGAAAATTGAATTGGGTGTGTTTTAAACATTTATGAAGAAGTGATTCATAGATGTATATGTCCATATTTAGTATGTAGAAGCTAACTGAGTCTGTTCTCCAAAGTACTCTTCCATAATCACACTCTTTTCTTATCTACAAATCCATTTCCGACACAACCATCCATACTCCAACATTAAATATATACGATTTGAATTTCCTAAGTGGACACCACAGAAAATATTGTGGCAAACAACAAAGTCGAAGCAAGCATAACGGAAGCGTGTTGGTGTGCGTATGCTTGTATAAGTATAACTTATGCTTATCACAATCTGGCGGAGATGTCAGCACAATGAACTTATTTAATGTATTTATTTCTTCTTTCCAGCACCAAATATTTTAAAATATTAAAATAAAATAAAAATGTGTGTTGGGAGGGAAGTTGCAGCCTTTTACTGACCCCGGTTGATAACCTCAACATTTATTCTAAAGCATTTGAGATCTTAATAAAATAACTACTTATGAACCCCGAGCCGAAAGTTGTGTTTTAAAGCAAACGCGGTGCTGGCACTTTTTGCACTCATTACCGCTTTTTCAAAAAATTTTGCTTTCTCAGCAGGTTTTCACTGCCGTTTACCAGGAAAATACACAAACAAACACATGTCTATATGTTTGTATGCTTTATATCTTCAAGATGCACCTTCAAATCAAGTTACTCCGTATCTTGTGACAGTCTGACATTTAATCACCGAGCAGAACAGGCCACAGCAGACCGGTAAATATGCGGACCAGCGCACAAGTTAACGGAAATTCGATGCGTCTGTGGCGAGCGTTAAGCATTTTGTTGGCTACTCTACTCACACTTTGACTTTTTCCATAAGTTTATGCTTAAAATGCATTTATTTTGACTTGACTTCACTTTCTGCTTTCTTGTGGTCCTTTAGAACTTGTCTTCTGGCGATGACGTTAAAAAACAATAATCAAGTAAATAAAAATATAAAAGTGTTTTTGTTGGTATTGAAAAAGGTCAGCCCAAAGCAGAACCAGAAAGTGGACTAATTTTTATGACCCGCCTATACGGGTTGCGTAGCACTCGCTACAAGTCACATGCGTGGCACTGGCCATATGTGCCCACATGCAAGCATATATTTAGTAGAAATCATTACCATCAGCTGCCTCAACGTTTAGCCACCGCATATTCCGCATTCTTAAGCGGCTTACACTGGCTTTTTTATGTACTGGCTGCTATCTCGCAACGCGCCTTCAGGGCTGCATCTTTTCTTATTCCCTACATCTTTTATTTGTTATTTTGATTTTATCGTGATTTTTTCCCCGTGGCTTTGTCAGCTCGTCGCGTGCGTGATTGTGCATTTCAAATGAGCAGCATGAATACCAAAATGTTTTGCTTTTTTCTTACTTTTTGAAAAAATATTCTAAATTTTTTCGTTTTTTATCATTGTATTGCTCTTCTCTACCACATTGTGGTTTTGTTGTTGCCACCATATGCTTTATTTACATTGCTGCAAACACTTACCTGTCCGAAATCGATGGTCAGATTGACTTCATTGTATTTCATGCCACGGGAGAGTGGAGGACTCTGCCACCATGCCTCGGTGCCGTCAATAGCGTACTCGGCAGCATGATTCTTTTCTGGTATGCTGGGATCACAATAGTCACAAACCTGAAATGGACGATGGAATCAAATATTGTTTAAGATTTTGTATAAATTCGGGGATTCATAGTCAGGGTTATAAATATATTGAATTCCTACAACTAAAGTATTTTTATTTAATTTATAATTAAAAAGTAACGCCGAAGACCGTATAAAGTGTGTATATAAATGATCAGCGTGACGAGCTGGCTCGATTTAGTTCTTGTCTGACTACGCGAACTAGTCCCTCAGGTTTTAAGATATCGTCCTGAAATTTTTCACACATTCTTTTTTCATCAAGAAACGGCTCATTTATCCGAACCGCCATCTCTATAGTATGTAGTATGTGCCATAGAGGCTGTTCGATTAAAATCAAGAAAAAGATCTATTCATACCCTTTAATGTTATAAAGAATGCACCTGGGAAGGATATTCCTCTTGCAACCGAAGTTTTGTAAAAATTAATTAAAAACCACTGTGAGCGAGTTTATTTTACCTTCAAATAAGCTTTTCCGGCAGATTTATGTGGATTCAACGTAAATACAACTTAACCCTTATTTTTGAACTCAAAATTTGTTTTCGAATCCATCTAATTTGATTATTTTCCTAATTTTCGTGGAAATTTGCTCATCTTCACTCCTTCTTTTCGTCTCACAACTGTAGTATTGGAATTTCTTAACATTATTTAATCATAAAAATATGAATTCTATAAATTTTTTTCGATTTTTGAAAACATAAATTAAAGCAATATTGTGTTTTTTATCTACTGGGAACAATTTTGCTTTTAGCTGCAAATAATTTTTCCAGCAGATGTACACAAGATACATAAAATTTTTTGTATTTTGAACAAAAATAGCCTGGAAATAATTTTTGAGTTCAACACATGTTGCTAATATGTATGTATGTTTGATATTTTTTCTCCGACTTTTTCAACTTTTTATGCGCTCAAGTAGATATTTTTGCTGCTAGCAAACGGCTTAGACAAACAAAAACGCAAAATTTAATTTGCTTAGCCATTAGATCAGCAGCAACTAAGTAAGATAAAAAAATTAAATCAACACACAAATGCGCTCATCAAGATAAATAGCCGCCAAGTAAATGTTTGTATATACGAGCTAAGTATTAAGCAATTAATCTAAGAAGAATTTGAAAATTTTGTGGCTCGAAAAATTCCAGTATACACAAAAAAGTAATAATTATGCAATATACATAATAGCTTCTTTCTTAAAAATAGTTTTCAAATTCTTTTACATTTAATATATGTATATTTTTATAACACACTATATTTCCACCACACGTCCCTAACACCCACTTCCGGTCTAAAAATTCTAACCAAAAAAATTTACAAATACATGCGAACGAGTTCAAATCAAACACAAAACACAGTATAAATCACAGCACTTTATTATATCTCTCTCTGTCTCTCCCTCTCTATTCCGCTCATCCTTACCTGCCCTTGAATAACCGAATAATCGATGTGATCATTCTCCGTATTAGCGCCAACCAATTTACAATACAATTCCGGTCCATCAGTGCCCACACCACAAGTAGCCGAGGCATAAACCTGACGTCCTGTAGCCAAATTGAAGTACGGTGGTGTGAGTTCGGCCAACACCAGGCTGCCACAGCCAGCGACGAGCAGTGCACAGAGAAGTGCCACACCCACGCTGCCGCCGCTACGCCACCATTGTGGCTGCGCCATATTACAGTTTAGTTTATAATCGTTTAATTGTTGTTGTTAAATTAATCCTTTCGTTGAGACTGTTGCACCAACTCACACACACATACAAGCACCGCTAAGCGGAAATCCTTTCTTTAATGCACAAATTAATTTGATTTCCTTTCCTTTTCTAGTGCTCTCATGCAATTTCACTTTTTAGACATTTTTTTCTAGCACAATTTTTTCACTTTTCACTTTTTTTTTTCTTCACTTTTCACTTTATTTATTGGAGCCCATCCATTTATCCAACCGTCTGGATGGCCCTTCCGCGAGCAACTGAATTCAAATTTCAAAAATTTTTTCCTTCTGACTTCGGCGTGAAGTCAATCGGCGACGGCTATACGATCGTGTAGATCAGTTCGTATGCGTTAATGTGTGTGTGCGTGTGAATTGCTTATTTTCTATGTGTGTGAGTGTGAATGTGGCGGCCTGTGCGTACAGCATATATGCTTATCGGCAATCTCAGCTGTTTATGACTGGCAACGGACAGCGCACATGCATGCATTGCTGCAACACGCAACACGCAGTCGGCTGGATGAGGAAAGGGAAGAGGCTACAAGTCAAGCTGATATTGCTGCATAAAAAATTATGTTGCTGATAAGAGCTGCTTCATGTGATGTCTTTACTTTGTGTTGCATGTTTGTTTGTATGTACATATGTATGTGTGCACATTTGTATGTTTATAGGAAAATAGATGTTTATGTGTGTCGAATAAATCTTTTATTACTATTCTATATTATGTGTATGTACAATATGTATATAGGAAGATAACGTAATATTTATTTGTTGTAATGGCGATAAGCGAGGGAATTTAAAATACATAACCTGCAGAAAGCTTTTTTTTTCAATAATATTTTTTTTATATTCGTACTTTCAGTTAGGTTAAAAAATCCGAGATTTGTCACACCCACAATTTCGGTCTCTTTTTACGAATATCTTCGCGCAAACGACGCATAAACGGTCGAAAGGAATTCGCAGTGCAACACACTGTTATAATCGAAGAAAACTGTCAACATAACCTTGATTCTTGACCTGCTTTGACGTGGTTTTTTCGGCTTCGGCTCACCTTTGCCACGATATTCGGCCGATTGATCGTGGTCGTAAGCATAGATCCAAGACTCATTGCCAGTAATATTACGTTTCATGACTTACCAGGATGGTAGTCGTCTCAAAGACGTTAACTCAAGGCTGTTTTTCGAAAAAGTAAGTGGTTTTGGAACCAATTGAGCTTTCACTTTTCTTAGGCCCAAATTATCATTAAAAATGGATTTCACTGATCTTTCCGATATTCCCACGAAGCCAGTAGGATCTCTGACTATTACCCATTCTCAAGCAACTTTATTTTATTGGCATTTTGATCGTCAGTAGATGTTGATGGTCGTCCTGGATGTTTTCAGAAAGACAAGGGTATAGTAAACAATAAAGATTCTTCTAATGTGACATTCGGCACAGATAACACTGACGGTCATAGCAACCTAGAAAGGGGGTTTGCGCGAAATTTAAATTGAAAAGTTTTAATATTTTTTGCTCACAATAATATATAATATCAATAAAAAATATACATATAAGGTATTAAGCGCATTAGGCAAAAAAAATTAAATTAGTGAATTATTATTATTTTTTTTTTAATATTAAGCGCGCCATTTTATTGCGTTAATTGGCCGGCACCTCAATATTCGCAAAAAGTGATAGCGTTTCCTGCCATTCGTTCATTAGCGCTGTTTGTTTATATGCCGACATGCATGTATGTATGTAAATATAATCTTAGCTTACACTTACATATATACAAATATATAAATGTGTGTGTTGTTTTGTTTACTTCTCCCATTCGTCTTGTAGAAAGTGTAAGCGAATCATGACATTATAGAGAGCCACGCTCTCGCACGCGACCGCAATTTTATTCTCTTTCTCAGTCTCATTTAGCACACAAACACAAAAGTCCATTCATAAAAAGATTCCGGCGCAACTCCAGCCGGCCGGCAGGGAACGTTCTGCTAAATGAAACAAAACAATAAACAATTTGTTTTGATGTTGAAATACTACTATGTATATACGTCTGTACGCTTGTACATATGTATGTATTGTATATATACTACTTATTTTTATTTTTAGAAAATAATACAATATATAATAGTATTATTGAAAAATATTTTTAGCTTAATTAAGATTTCACTTATTTTTTATTTAAAGAGTTCAGATTTTTAATAAATAAATGAGATACACACACACAATCAAAATTGCGGGCTAAATATGTTGGAGTGCATTTGCTTATGAAAGCTGGAGCAATTTTCCTAAACTGCTTTTAGGCGCGTGCTTCTCTGCCACTTCGAATTAAGGCAGATGAATTTAAAAATTTCACAACATAGCATACGTTCAGGCGTTAACGTTAACGTGCTGTAAGATCATAATACTTGTGTGTTGATGAATTGAAAGAGACATTTAATTTTATTGTGTTTGGATATCCCTTTGCACCCAGAAATTTTGCAAATTTCACACAAGAAGTCATCCATGGAAACTATTACAAAAGTCTATAGTGGTTTTGATGCTCTATATTTAAACTCAATTTTGAATATATTTGTGCCCTTAATGCATGCAATTCTCAATGGTTTTGTAAGACTTGTTGTCGTTTGCTTTACAATCTTTATTTTAATTTCACATTACAAAAAACATAAAAAAAAGAGCTGATAACTTTATAATGTCAGCTGGTCGAAGAAACATCGCTTTAAAAACGGTGCGACAAATGTCAAAAACTCATCATATCTCAATTATTTTTCTAGTTAACAATCTCTTTTTTATAATCTGCGATCTCATCAACCTTGATACTTTTTTCTAACTTATGTTTATCCTGTATTTTCTATTAGAACTTTAAAGCTTCTTAGCATACAATACTTTGCACAATTTCTACATAATATGGTGCTTCACGATAAACTACGAATATTTCTATTATAAACTCTAAACTTTTCCTGCACTTTCTGGAAAAGCCATAACATTGATAATATCGATTGTAACGATTTCGGGAAATTTGGCGGCATCATTGATTCTGAGGGCATGCAAACTATTTGAAGCACAAAGGGAGATTTTCATTGAGTAAAACTGGGCATTTAGTATACTGTAAGTATAGGTATCTCCAAGTTTAATTTTTAGTAAAATTGTTAAACTTTCAACAATATATTCCATATATTTTTTCTAAGAAGCATAAGAATCCCTAACCATGGCAGAAAAAATAAATTTTATTACACTTATAGCTATCACAACTTCCTAAGATTATCAGGACAGCGGAAAAAAAATGTTTCTAGAGCTGTGTTATAGTTGATGAAAACTTTTCACATTTTAAGAAAAATGCCTTGTGGCATGACAGTGCTCTTTATAAAAGCAAGTCTTACTTTTGCACTTTCTTACTTTTTCATCTTATGTACAACTCCTACAACTGCAGTTGAATGTACAGTATATTTATATACACCCTGTAAATCTCTCTAGAAGTTCTTGAACCTAAACTTTACACTGCAATTTCACCACTGTTTGGTTTCGTACAAAATGTAAAAAACATAGAAAAAGACAATGATAGCAATGAACCTAAAGATATATAAACAGGGTGTCCCAAAATTAATTTGACAATAGCCAAACTTTCATTATTTTTTAAATATTCGTCAATAATGAAAACACATTGTTCCATCGTGTAGCGCTCCATTTATACAATAATAAGCATAAAATTTTAGTTGTCGATTTGTTTTGTTTTTATTTTTCAGGAATGTCAACACTTTACTATATAAATGGCGGCGAATTTCAATCTTTCGTTAATTTTGGGTTGCTCGATATAAATAATCAAGAGATCAGTCTATTAAAGACCATAATCATTTAAGAAAAAATACTTAAACCACGAACTTTTGTAAATGAAAACCATTAGCACCCTAATAAAATGTATTGACTTTTATTATAATTTTTATGTTTTTAACTTTACTATTTAACTGATAACAGCACAGCTCCCAATATGAGCGCAAGAGTCAAGCAAACAGAACCGATCAAGATTGATATTCGTCCCAGCGTAATTCCTTAATAATATTTCGAAAGCCTTTTAAGCTGCAACAGCAACAAACCCGAACATATTTTTAATAAATTTTGTTTTTTAGGTTATCAATAATACTATAAAATTGTTAGTATTTTTTACGAAAGAATGGTTTGCGTAAATTTATTGTAAATGTCTCGTTCAGTGGAGATATAATTTCATATTTATGATCCCGCTTGTGGCTAAGATTTTATGAATGTAAATCTTAAACTTGTTTGCATTCTGAAAGTTAATCTTTTTATGCTAGATTATCTTCACCACAGAACTGGAGTGAGCGCCTCCTTGCTGCACATCAAGTTGAAACATGAGCAATTTCAAGTAATTTCAATTAAGTGCTGTTGTATGCATTAAGAGGCATAACTATTTATTTCAATTAAAGCCACTTATTGGTCGCATAAAAATTTGATGCACTCAAACACATACACATGCACTTATGTGTCACTTTACCGTTTTTATACTGCCTAATTGCTGATCTATGGATAATTTGCAGAGCTCCATACAAGTGGAGGATAATTAATGTAGTGGTGACATGAACTCTAAATTAACTGAATGTATATGTGAATACACTTATACACACACACACATACATCTCAAAACTCATATTTCCGAAGATAGTACATGAATACAAACACACATGCAGTATACAATAAGTGAACCGCTGCGCCAAAAGCCATGCAGACCAAACGACAACAGTAAATAAATAAATAAACAACAACAACAAAAAGTTAAATGTGCTGCTGCGTGAAGGTGAACGGCTCGATTGATTGCAACGTCCATTGCGTAAACAGAATATCTTGTGTCTGCGACAACTGCGTTATCCAAAGCCGATTCGCTGGCCGCCGTAGCAGCGTTCTGCTTCGAAAGGCACGGAAAAACGGAAAACATTAACATGGAAATCGCCGAAAATGGCCAACTTGAAGTTTATTGCTACCGAATTGCGTAATGCAACTAGGGCAAGCAGTCAATAGAGCACAACAACAACAAAAGTGGACAAACCGACTCGTTAGCCAGCAATGAAGTGCAAACCGAAATATTTGCCATTCACATACACCAACAAACAAAGCTTACAACTTCAACTTCCACGCAACACGCCACACTTGTGCTGCCACGACAGGTTGTTGTATCGAAAGCCGCAACGAACTGCGCAAAGTTGTTCAAATTCACGATCACTAGCACCGTCGCTGCGCATGCGCCAACCCGTTAGTGACCGTTGAAGGTTGTTGTGGCAGCAATTAGGCATATGCACGTCACTCACTGTGTTGTTGCAAGTATAATGCTATGTACGTGCGCACCGCTACATGTCACTGTTGCAACATGTGTGTGCTGCCCCTTCTACTCATAGCCCCCTCATACTCGCATGTATGAGTAGATCTGCGTCAGTGAGTGATACCTTTACCGTTAGCCAACACGTTACAATCGAAATTAGTAAGCACTCAATTTTATTAGCCGAATTTGGTGATTAACGGTTTTATCCAAACGCTTTTTCAACAATTTATTATACCAGAAGTTGGTTCAACTAAAAATTGCTAATGTTTAAAAAAATATGCTTTTGTATTTTTATGTTGCCTTATGTGGAAAAAAGTCGGTAAAGTGACACAAAAAGCAATATTGAAAAAATTTGCCGCAGCTGCAATCCATTAGCATATCTACAACACACAAACAAATTCTGATGTTTGAACAACCAAAAATATATTATCAAGCAAGAATCTATAAGACTGTTAGAAAGGGTGTAGACCGAAAATTTGTAATTACTTACTGTTTCTAATGTTGTGCACCTAACCAGAAAGAGGTTGAAGAATAGAAAACTAGTATGTTGCTGATGGATTGAAACAGATAAAAATATACATATTTTGTAAAAACTTTTGTAAAAAATTTATGGTATTTTTATTTTCAGAATAGTAACCTCCAAAAATTCAGTTAATAGGCCTTAATACCGTCTGATCAAATTTGAACCGGACTAAGCCAATTAAACTGTAAGCAGTTCAAATCGATAAAAAAAAAAGGCCTGAAAAATTGAGATTGGTACAACCTTTTTGATGTTCAAGCGATGTTTGATCTCCATTTGTCAATTATTTTGTGTTAGCAGCTGTTTGTTCATGGCGCAAAAAGTTTGTCCGGCGATTAATATCATGGAAAACAAATTTAACAACAAATTTTCTTTAAGTTATGCGTTTGCAATAGAATCACGGTTACAGAGACTTTGAAAATGGTTCAGACAAATTTTGTGGACTCTACTATGTCTCGAACACAAATATTTGAGTGGCACAAAGCATTCAGTGAAGGTCATGAAGTCCTCGAAAACTTACCTCATACGAGTCTTCATCCACCTCTATTAATAACGACAAAAATGAGAGAACAATAGATTAAAGAAACAATGCTTGAAAATTATCATGTTGTCATTAGAGAGATGGCAGAGGGCCTCAACATCTCTTATAGATTAAGTCCAAACAATTCGGTTACTGTGTTGGATATAAGCAATGTCAATGACACTGAAGAGTACTGAAAATTGGGTTGCGTGGGCTTAGAAGCGATAATGAAGATATGTACTAAAATCCATGAAAATGTACTTTTTGTTTCTGGTGTTTCGCCAGTCCGGGTCATATTTGATCATAGATATGTAGAGGCCTTATAAAATATGCCATCAGCCAGGAGATTTAGAAGTGCATCTGTGTACTAACCACCGCATCTTTTGGAGTTGAAGTCAAGGTAAATTCTCCTGGACATACATAGAGATATTATGGTTAATTTCAATATAAAGATTAAATTTTATTCAGCTTTAGGGCAAATTTAATAAAAAAAGAGTTATTTTTGGCAATTGACAGAACTATAAATTTGTATAAAATAAAGATATACTTACAGAAACCCAGTAATGGTGTTCTCGTGCCCAAAATTACTTCTAAAGAAACTTTTTAGACACCAGAAGGATGCGCCTTGTGTAGGATAAGTAAGAGTAGTACATCCAAAAACACTATAACCGAAGTATGAATAGATATTTTAATACATTTATGGAACAATAATTCCTTAAATTCACAGTTAAGAAAGAGATTTGACTGAAAACACTAGAATTACTAAAGTAAAGTGAGTGAGGCAATTTTCTACCAATTACTAAATTCCATTCGAATGCAGTAAAAAAGTTATGACGGCATTAAATGCTTAACAAACTCTCAAGAGAATTGAACACACTGTGTTTACAGTTAGAATTTACCAACACTATCGCGCGCAGACAGCTTTCAGCCATCATAGGCAGGCCATTAATCAAAGCTTCTACTACAAAATATTGTCCTCTGCAGCAACAAACAAGCAACGAGCATAATATCATATATATCGATTAATATGGGTATGTATGTGTATTATTCTATGTAACAATACGACTATTTACAATCAAGATTTATATGCATATGTAAAGACGTGTGGGCTTCAGTGGCAAAAACAAACCAAATCTAGTTGCATTCATGGCGGAATAAACGCGCATGTGCAACACATGAAACGAGACATTTATGTGTGTGTATGTACGCCTGTTCATTAAGCAGCAAAAAAGCCACGACCTACAAGCTCCTTAGCGAATGTGCAAATAAATGCAACTACCGTTACCACTGCCACTGTCAGGCAACAAAACAGCCAAATTTGCTGGTGCAACAAAGGCAATCAGCCGGAACACATAGCCTGCAACATTCGCCTACTGACAGTGTTGTTGCCGCTCGCTTACACACTCGTACTTTTCGTTTAAGATCAACGTTGCATTTCGATTCTGCGTTCAATTGCGTTCTAAGCTTCGGCGAGTAAACAACCTGAGCGGTTTAACAGCGAATAACGCGTCGCGGCGTTTAGTAAAACGACATAATTACAACAACAACAGCAATATTGATATTTAACACACTTTTCAGTTCAAATAAAAATAAATCCAAAGTGTTCAATTATGGTTTTGCTGCGAGTTATCAAGTATCTTGTGGGTTAGTGTCTCAGTGGCTCATTTGCGCATGAAATTGGCTTTCAATCGCCTATTTGCTTCAATCTAATTAATTTTTACGCAGAGCGTTATTTGCTGTAAACGTTTTGGATAGCGCTGTGCTCGCTTTGCGCGTTAAACGAGTTGAAGTGCTGGCCGAGCGTTGTCACTGAACTCGCTCAGAACCAGTTGATGCATTGAAAACAAATTTTAATTAAATATTTTAAAGCTAATTAACTTGACAAATTATTTTTTGTTTTTTGTTTTGTGGTTTTCTTACTTAAGGCTGTGTGGTGCGGCTGTGCGAGGGTCTGAACCAGAGCGTTCTGTCTTGGAAAATGCTGAAATATCGCATGTTGCAACAGAGTTGACTAGGAGGCGTGCGTGGCTGGAGTAAGCGTAATCTAGTTTGTGTTGCCTTTGTTGGCGATGATGAGCTGTTGAATATCTTCGAAAATTTATAGACGCTGAAGTTACTTCAAGTTCGTTACTTGAGTCTTTTGTATGAAAAAGTTCATTATGCAAAGTGTGTTGGAAATAAAATTTACTTTTCAATTTTCTTTGTTTTATATAAAGAGGCGTTAGTAATAAGTGTGTGGATATCTTTTTTTAATAAATTCAATGTTTTTATGGTTTTTTAGCCGTTTCACCTTTATTTTTAGCTTACTCTGTTAAGAGTTAATGGTAAAGAGCATTGTATTTTTATCACTTAACTACTAATAACGTTTCATAGTTGTCAAAAGTATCGTTAAGTCATTCACAAGTCAAATTTATTTCACAAAATAGTTTTATTTTTCTATAAAATATTTCTTGAATTATAATTTTATCACTTGTGAAATCATTTGACCAGAGATTTATTAATAAAAAATTAAAACGACATCCAGTTATGGGTTTTCTTCCATTATAGCTGCTTAAAAAGTATTTTTAAAACTTGTATAAAATACAAATTATGGCTAGTTTAAATAAAAAATATATAATTTTTCCCACAGTAGAGTGAAAAAAATCGTGTTCTGCCCTCAAACAATGCTTTATACAAACAAAAGTTGATAAAAATAAGTTTGAAGTTTATTTGTTCAATTTTCTACAAATTAACCGCAAAAATATAATGTTTAATCTGCTTGTGGGTCAAATTTGATAAGTGTTTTATTCATTCATTACACGATTTTCAGATATGTAGATTGTATGGATGTGTGGAGGGAGCTTAATAAAAATATAAACTTACTTTTATTACTAAAAGTATGCAAAATATTCAAAAATTTTACTCGAAAGTACTATCCAAATATATATAAGGTGTTTTTACATATTTATGTATAACACACTTTTCAGTTAAATTTTTGACAACAAGCACATATGTAAAACAAATTTATATAGTTAAAAAAATTACAACTCTTCAAAACTTTCAGTGAAGTGAAAATAATTAATAAATGTGATACATTTATTTTAATAAATAATTCAACAGACGAAAACTGTTCTTACCTTCCTAGCTCTAAAACTTTTCAAATCTTTTCTTCATATTTTCTAATTTTTATACATTCTTAAACCTAACAAATAATTACCACCCTAATTTACATAAATATCAATGAAAGTAAGTATAAATTGATGCTTGCGTTCATAAGTATGCCCCCTTCGATTACTTTTTCTTTAATTATTCTCTATACAGCTAATTATAGCTCAAGACGGCTTATTTTTAGCTTGACTCGTATCTTCTTGTGAGTATAATTAAACAGCCTACGGAGGCATCAAAGAAGCGCGAATTTAAAAATAGCGACAAGTACAATGACATATGCGAGGAATATGCATTTACGTTCGGATGCACGTAAAATGTATGTATGTATGTATGTGTCAGGTAATGTGTGTAAAAAGTATACCAGACATAGTGCATTCACAAATATGTTTAAAACGAAAAAGCTAATAAAGGCAAAAACACATACATACAAGTACTTATAAGAATATACTTACATATATACATACATATATGTAGAAGTACATATAATATAATACACACATATGTACAATATGGCATATGTAAGCAAACGCCCTATATTTCAACTAAATGTGTCAACTAAGGAAAACAAGTTGTTGCCGATTTAAACTGCCGGTAGTGACGAACAAAATAAGTATGTATTTGTATTGTGATTAATTTTTTTTAAGAAATGCGTGGAAAACACTTAGCCCTGTAAGTCATTTTTTCTATATTAAATGTTTAATTGGGTGCCGAAATATACGAGTGTATGGGAAACCTGACCTGTCATTGAATATCGATAATTCGCCACTTCTCAGCTCACTACTTTTATACACAGGGCTCTTATCAACAAACTGTCATGTGAAAACAAAAACAAAAACATAAAGCTGAATTAAATACTAGAGAGAAGTTTTGTACTTTATTATTGTGATGCTACTTTTATGCTTTTCATCTCTTTTTAGAAAACTAATCGAGATAGATGTAAGATACAGGACGAGACGAGTTGAAAATTGAAGTTGAAAACTCAAATTTAGCACAGCTGATCGCAATAGCACGGCGTTCCTGTGTGGGCGTGGCTACGCCCTTTAATAAATACAACAACAAAATTTACTCAAGCCGAATACTACAAGTATAAGAACTCCTGTCGACGGTGAGAAAATGGATAAAATCCTATAACATAAACCCATATAACTGTACTGTTAAAAACTACTAAAATCCCGATAAACTAATAACTAAATACGCCAGAGGTATTATATTTTACCTCCGATATGGTATGAGAGAGCTTTATGGGATCCGGTGTGAAAGTTGGACAACGGGCGGATACAGCCCACTTATCATCAAAAATAGGCAATAGTATCTCTGTGTATCAAAAATTAGTTGAATCTAGTCAACATTTCTTGGAGCCCCCACATACCTAATATAAAGTTTTTCGAACTTCTTATACTTCATATATCGGCCAATATTTGAGTTATCTCTATAACGATTACAGAGCGTGTTGTACTCATAACAGTGTATCTTCGTGCAAAAACTTGACCTAACCTCCATATAATGGGAATTTTTAATATGTGGCATGATAATAGTTAACAGATGAAATCGATTCGATACTACCTCAACTCCCTTATGCCCCATATAATGATTTTTGTTTTTTCCAATAAATCTTATGCCAAATATGATTTGGACAAAAACAACCAAAATTTTGAGGAAAACTCCACTTTTTTTAAAAACGCCGCTATCTTGTGAATGTCTGATTTATTTCGACCGTTCACTTCCAGAGAAAATTTCTTTTAGGTTTAATAGACGAAGAAGGCCGGAATCACTAGCTTCATATAATATATAGCTGCCATACAAACAGACCGATCACAATCAAGTGCTTGCATGGAAAACTTTTTCATTCATCACTAGGAACAGCATATACTACAGTATCAGTATGACGTTCTTGTAAAGAATCTGTTGTATTCATGAAGTGTATTATGTACAGTGTACCCTACCAAATTAACCACCCTTTATGCAAATATCAATATTTACTATAAATTATATTGCTGAAGCAATGTTTAAAAATTCACCGATTCTATGAATGATCTCATATGGTATGTACATATGTATGTATCTATGTACAAACATATATATTCGTGGACGAATATGTGCTGATGAGAATTCCTGAAAATATGTACTTAGGTTATCTAGCAATCACTTTTGTCCACGAGCCACGTAGACAACATCCAAAACGCCCCTTATATGATCCAAGTATTCTCTGTGGACACTGCTTATAGCTACAAACATATGTACATACATGTACCTTATGTACATATATATTTGCATGCCGTAATGATAGTATAAATCTTCGCTATTTCAATACATATATTCCTATCTGTATTTACATACACCGATTTGCTTGCATATATATTTCATAGAAAATGAACATACTTATCAGAGAAATTATATTAGTATTTGCAATGACGTGCATACTTATGTATAAGTACTAATAAGCACATACGTATGTATGTTTGTTGGCTTGTGGAGCCCAGTCGTGATGTATGTTTGTACATAAGAGGCGCTTTAAATGATAATCTTAGCTCATTGGCGCCAAATACAGTCAATACTAATATAAAACTACACATAAAAATATGTTTTTTTTTTTTTTAGAAAAATGATTAATAAATAATTTTAAACAAAAAACTGTTAAGGCTATAATCTATAGGCAGACAGATTACTTTATAAGTCAGTGAGTTCATAAAAAGATTTATTTGTATATCCTTGAAATATTTTCACTGCTGAAAATACTAAATCGTACGTCTAAAATATATTCGAAAGCATGGTATATACACATTAATGCAAATACAAC
The DNA here is from genome assembly GCF_023373825.1 of Bactrocera dorsalis. Lineage (NCBI taxonomy): Eukaryota > Metazoa > Arthropoda > Insecta > Diptera > Tephritidae > Bactrocera > Bactrocera dorsalis. The sequence goes on from NC_064307.1 coordinate 2,940,233, forward strand.
CACACAAGTATGTACTTAAATCAAATCTGTTCCCTGGACTTGTCATAAAAGTTCACTTTATTGAGCGCCTACTGTGAAGCGCAGCCTATACTGTTAGTTACTTATATATAAACGAATTTGTGTGTATATTTATTTATGCAAAATCCAACTTTATAACGGAAACTGGGATAGAAATTCGCATCGCCAGCGAGCACATTTAAGCCGACGCAGCAAAAACAGTCGAATAAGAGATTCCGTGACAGACAGATTGCAGCGCCAGCGTAATTTACATAATTGTTAGACATAATTAAAAATTCTTTTAAAAACAATAACAGTGATTTTTATTTTGAAATTAAAATGGCGCATACAACTACAAAAGTGTCTTTTATCTATGTGCTAATGGGTAAATCTCGAATGAAATTATATAATTTCCATTAATTATTAATCGAGTACTGAATACTTTTTCTAATTTTAGTGCTCGTACTTGTCGCATTGGCCAGTGCAGATTCAGAGTCACAGTCGAAGCCGAAACAATGCAACGAAGAATGTCCCACGACACGCGATCTTGTTTGCGGTTATGACAGCAATTGTTATGCTAGATTTGACAACAAATGTCTGTACGACCGATTAAAGTGTACCACGAAGCACAGTAAGTAGCTCCGAAAGCAACGGAACTTGATTTTTATTTTTTTTTTTATTTTTTTGGTTTTTTGTTAATAATATTAATTACTTATAATAAGTGTGAGTGTAAAAGAATATTGGAAGGGACTCTTCGGTTAAAATTTCACTGTTGTTAAAATCCGGAGGTGCTCTTGAATGCCTTGAGTAAACTTTTAGTGCAGTTCAAACGAACTATTATTTCTATGAAACGAAAAATAAAAACTTTGACAAACTGTCTGTGCCCACTATAATAAATATTTATTTGCAAGGCAAACCGTATTGATCAAAATTCATTCCTAACCTCTAATTCGTCTAATAAGTTCACGCAAAATATAAAAATTTAATTTATTGATACAATTTCGATGAATATAGACATTGCTTCCACATATAGTTCATATTTATGTATATAGCAACATATATTTTACGATTTGATCGCAGTTTGATAATACTTCAAAAAATGTCGGATTAATATCGATATTTTTCCAATAAGCTTTTTTTATTACGAACAAATATTTATTATTAGCAAACACCATTAGTTTATTGACTACAAACTGTGTGGTGAGTTGGGATTGGGTCGTGAGCTGAAGTTTTGGCCAAAGTTAATTCCTCAGCTCCTTACTAGTTTCCCTCCCATTATTCTTTCAACTACAAGTACATCTCTTGCCAAATGGCAAATCACATCAAAATTTACCTCACTTCTGCATGCATTCTCAAATTAATATATACATATAACATTTATTACCCCTTTTTGGATTCTATATGCCATATATCTTGATATTACTTCCATTTGACGAAGTTTTTTCATGTAACACTTGGAGGTTTGCCATTTTCTGTAGGAGGCCAGTTAGTTTTCGAAGAAAATATATAAAATTCTTGGAAACTAATGTCGAACCCAAGTTCTATATAAAACATATGCTAGAATATGAACCATCCAGAACTCGCCATTTCAGCATTAGAATATACTTAGTCATAAGTTCATATTCTTCAATACAATATTAAGGGAAATTTTTCGCAGAGATATTATAAAAGTATTATTTCCAATAAATAAATATAAATATGCATGGAATTACCGTTACTTTGAATTCATTGGTTCTTAAATTCAGTCACCACTATCCACTTAGACGATTTTTATAAATTTTGAGAAACAAAAATTTCGAATAATTTACATGTACTCATTTTTGGCATGGACTATAACTCCAGTTTCATCTCTCTGAGAATATCCATTTCACTAAAAAAAACCCTATATTTTTGTAATAGTATGACTGTAATTTATTAAATGTTAATTATTTACATTGCAGATCTCGAAACGGTAGATATGTCTCTGTGCGATTTAGCTGAACGAAAGACCCATCCAGCTTATAGGCTTTGCTAAGGACTAAGGACTCGCCTACACTAATATATATTTTAATAAATTATTTGCAATGTCATCACAATCTAAATGTTAAAGAATTGTACTCAAATTATCACTACACATAGACTTAAGCGGATTTCTTGTAGACAATAATTATAAACAAAACAACAAATAACCAATCAAACTTGACCCTAAACAATGTTCTCATATTTAAAATAGAATAAAGAAATACCAAAGTTTTTATTACGAGTATCCTACAGGCAAAAGCCGGTGTTTTAGTTTTCTTTTTTTTTTATATTGTAGAAAAGCTTTAAAGTTATGTACTTAAGCCTTAAGCCGAAAATTGTTTTGTTTTTTTCATGACATTTGCAAACTCGGAGCTTTGTCATTGCCTGTCGATGAGCGCGTGCTGTTGCAATGTTTTTAATGTTAGTGAGTAGTAAGTAAAAGGCGGTGCTCGATATGAAGCAAAGTTGTTTTCCAAAGGAACTCACCCATACACACAGAAAAAGTTACCCTAAAACCAGTTGTCATACAAAAAATCTGATAGTTTTTGTTTGTTTCTATAAATTATGTTTGTATGTAAATGCCGAAGTAAAGACATTTCTGCATTGTTGGCAATTAAACAACGCTTTGGAATATGCCTTATGATACTATGTTACCACAGCTTCGATATAGAAACTGTGAATACGAGTATGCATGCCAGTATACTCGTACTTATCTATCCACCTAAATCGAAATTACAGCTAATTGGCAGTTTATAGTTTATACATGGAAAAAGGTACGGAACTCGTTCACAAAAGCTTTCGTAGTTACAGATACCGTTAAATGGAAGGTGTGGTTGCCGACATATTACAAATAAAAGAAATCGCATATCTCTGCCATTCCTTAGAGGTGGTATTCTATATGTGAGCTTATACCTTTTCAAGAAATAATTGCTAAATTTCTGAGAAAAGAAGGAAGCGGGAAAAGGGAAGAGTATATACTAGACCAAATTTCACCAAAATTATTATAGAAACCAGTCTTCCGCAGTCGTACTACAAACAGAATTTCAATAACTTCCGTGGACTCGAACTATTTATTCTATAAATTTCGATTACGCCACGTCTAAGTTCAAAAGACCATACCGGTACACTATATTTATAAACTTATAATGTGATATGAAGCTCTTTTCCATGATTGGTATGGAATACTTACACTCAACTGTAATATTAGACTGGTAGACACTTATGTATGTGTTTCTAATGCAGTTTGATACCCTGAAGTCAAATCTGAAAACCGAATTTTTGATCCCAAAAAGGTATTACTACCACTTTTGTTTATTAAATTGGGTTTAATGAAGAATTTTGTTAAGGCAATAGACAAAAATGTAAGAGAGTTCTCTCCGCAGGAACTGCGTCGAATACTTTCAGAGCTGAAGCGTTTTCATCTATTCGGACAACATGACCTAGCCAGCGTAGCCGCTGTCTCTAAATTCGCTGAACTATGGCAATGCTATCGTATAACTCGTACTACTCATCGGTCAATCAAAAGCGATATTCGCCGTTGCCAATGCGTGCTATTTATTGGTATAAGAAAGTCCATTGACGTATGTACATATAAGCTGCTTTCGAAAATTGTTACAAATTTCTTTCTTCTGGAAGCATATTAGTTTACTTATGAAAATATTGCATACATACATACATATGTATATTTATGTATTTAATTATTACGCTCAGCGTATAAAGTGTCCCATCACATTGCCCATAAATCTGAATATCGAAGAAACCATCGACCGCGTTAGTCCTTCCTCTATTTCGGCACTTTGGGTGAGTGCCTCACTTTCATCAGGTTTTTTGGAAGACACATCCATAATCCGTAAGATTACTTCTTTATCCATCATATCCTCTCTGGCGGAATACTGCACTTCGTCGCCGTTGAACCGTTCGATGTCATTGAAGCGTTCGTCATTCGCTGGATCCAAGTAGAGGCGTGAGAGCCGCGCAGCAAGCTCTTCATTAGGTCGTGCGTGTATTAATGCTATGGAATCTGAAATTATCATCACGCATGTAACCAAAATGAATACTACTGCCGATTAGCTAGCTTACATGCCACCAACAAGAGAAGCGAAATTTTACGACTAGACATCTTCTAAAACTCTATGCCGTTATACTGGAGTAAACACTTACTGGCTTAACGAATCGACTGGGGGTCATTTTTGCTTGCTGACAAAATTTATAAAAAATTGCTACGTGACAATTTCTCATTTCACTAAAATAACTGTAATTACGCACATATGCACATTATGTATGTGTTTGTAAATAATTATTGACGCAAGAATTTTTCCGCTTCAATAACTATCGGTTCATCACGTTCCAAAACTACTATAAATACCTAAATATTCGGGTCATTATATACGTATAATTATGCGCATACAGTTGTCCACCTCTTAATTGATCCAAGAGATATTCACCTTTAAAGGCTGATGTTGAACTTGGAAAGTGGAGACCGCACTAAAACTCACAATAACTTTATAGTCTTCTTAAACACCGTTACCTACCTAGACTTGTGGCATGTAGTTGGGTTTCAAAATAGAAGTCGGCAAACACTGCTTAATAGAATTATGAGCTTTTGTCAATGCCTGGATAGATAACTCCTTCAAATAATGATCTTTTATTCTTATTGCGAGATCATCTTAAATATGTATATTCATGGTTCATGGAGATCTCCTAATGGATCAGTCACTTTCTATAATGGAAGTGATCAAAGTAGCCTAAAATTAATCTTACCTGAATCCGCCTGAACTAAATTTGTAAGGTCGACAACACTTAACCCAATATCATATATTTTTAAAGTCGGTAGCAGATGAAAGAAGTTCTTTATTAGAGGGTTGGCTGCTCACAAAGAATATTCAAGTCTGAAGATAGTACAAGTAGTTTTTTCCCATAATTATGACAAAACAAAATGAAGATTCTATTTAAATATACATCATGCATCGAATAGACCCACATATTTACAAATGGTATAATAATACGGGCAGCATTGGAGAGCTCTATGTGTTTTATGTCTGTAACTATCAAATTAAATTTGCACTTGTATCAACAAAATAATTTTCATTACAAAACAAGCACATGAACTTCTTTGAATACAGGGTGATTAGAAAATTGCTTGCTTTTTGTATATTTATAACTTATTAAGAGATTCACAAAGATCTCTAACAGTCTCTGTCTAAAATTATTCTGCTCTTTATAAGCTATGAGTTTTTTAATGTCGAAAATCTTTAGTTAATCTCTCATAAAGAATTAGGCGACGATATGTGGAGTCATTTTCTTTCATTAATTATGCAACGGATTACAATCGTCTTACGGTCAAGAAAAATTTGCTCAGACATTTATTTTCTGCTCCAACCAGTTTGCTAAAATACCTGAAAGTGTGAGCTCCCAAGTGTTTAAACCTAAATCTCGCCAACTTGGACGAACAAGAATGAAGTACTGAGCTGTTCCCACCTCGCCTTCTTCCATACAGCTTCTGCAGCTGGCTTGGCGTTGGCATGAACAAGGGCGTGTTGGAAACCCCACAAGTAGGGAGAGATTAGTATTTTTGAAGAAAAAGAGCTCATGGGACCTCTTACAATCAATTTTGAGTCTAAAAGATTTTGCGCAGCGCATGAACTATCAACGGTCAAGTTGTCCAGTAGTAGAGCACAGGAGGGAGGTAAGCCCCGACCCGTTCCGTTGCTACCGATAGTGGGCCTCAGCTTTTCAGATGCCAGCGTTTCCGCTGCGGCCTGGCACCCATACTAATCTGATCACAAAGTGATTACTTTAATAACGAGGTTAGGCATTCCTAAACCGCCCTTGAACGCACGGATAGTCACTTCTCTGAAAGTAGCTGCACTCTGGAGCACTAATTCCACTGCTATTAACGTCAGCAACACAGACTAGAAAAACAATGTAATGGTCAGGAAGCCTGAATCATATATTATAGACAGTTTCTGGTAATATACCCCTCCACCAACCTTCCCCCAAGTTTTGATTCGTCCGCAAAAAAGCGCACTGTCCCTCTCCCGTTTAAATTGACCAGTCCCAGTCAATTTTGATCAGATCGTCAATCCCCGTTAAAATCCATTGGGAACTGTTCTATAATACAGCAACAACAAACATATAGTGGAACTCGCCTAAAAAGTAAGTTGGAATAAAGTTAGCCGATAACAATAAAATATATATTACACGTACCGTTATTGTGCGTCACACTCTAGAATCGAGTGATTATTACAACTAAAATTAAATAAAAGTAATAATAAGTGTAGAAGTAGAATGAAGAGAAAAATTTAAAATGTAACGGGTTTTTGTTGACGTCTATTTTTGAAATACGGCAACACTTGTTGGTTTTCCTACGTGAAATACAACAACACCAGTGCAAATATCAATTTAAGATAAGCTATAAGCAGCTATCATCGACGTTCAAGATAAATATAGTCAAGAACGTCCGTTTATTTATTCCTATGTACATAATTATTTACATACATACACACTTTTTATATTTAATGCGTACATATGTCAGTCATCATAATTAATCGGTTTTCTCTTATCACTTGTTTGAAAATTTTCAAATTAAGCTTTTTCATATCCAAAGAATATCGTCCACCGCTCGTAACCCTCTTCACACAGGAAAGTGTCCATTGAGCAATAATCATTGCTGTAATCTGTGTATTCTACAATGTTTTTTTTTTACGATTAGATAAAATACACACACATGCACATAATTAGAAACCATTCATTCACAACTTTTGGGTTACTTACTCATGCCAGCCACACACTCTGCTATCTTCAAATGGCATTTCGATGCATATTTCCGTATGCAACCAGCACCGTCATCATAACGACATAACGGTATAGTAGTTTCATTTATCTTACAATTACTCTCAAGATCACATTTTCCTGTCACACTTGGAGGACCATTAACTATAGCAGGTTTTGGCTTCTTCTCAGCAACGCTGGCACTCTCCGCAAAATTCGCAAAACAGCCTTTTCAATTTTCAAAATAATTGTTTGGATATTAAACGCGTACATATGTATGTATATGTGTATGTAAAGAGATATGGTAAACAGTTTTACTCACACATTAGTAATAAACAAAGCCCGAGTTTAACGGTAAGCATGTTTTAAATAATGATAACGTATATTTCTGTGGACGGTTGAAGAGGAACTAACTTCTTAAGCTAATTAATTTAAAGTACATACATGCCTATAATTTGTTCGCATTATCAGTAGACACTGGCAAAAATATTTTGTTACTGGCTTTTGTGTTTATAAACACTATTTTTTGCTCACTTACCATACTTTAAAAATTAGAATAAAACTTAGAAGGAAACAACAAAGATATATATGTAAATAAACATGGACTATTCCTTCAATTTTCTGGCTTTCGATGTGAAATTTTGCACACATTCTTTTCCCCCCAAGAAATGTTTTTGTCGGAGCCGCCGATATCGGACCTCTATAGCATATAGTTGTCATACAAACTGATCGATCAAGTCAAGTAGGAAAACTTTTTTATTTGATTAAATACAATATCTTCACAAATTTTCATATAAATTATTACCCAAAGTAACACCAAATTCTACGAATGAATTGTTCATATCGAACCACTAGATTATATAGATGTCATACAAACTGACCGCTCAAAATCAAGTCTTTGTATGAAATACTTTTTGGCATAAAAACGATTAAAATGTTTGCCTATTAAATTTTCAGATTTAGTTAAGCTTGAGAAATTCAGCATATTTTAGCTTCAAAGCAGTCGAAGTTAACATTTCTTCTTGATTTTAATACTTTTTTGTATGTATGACTTATTAGAGACCATATTTTTCGCTGTGCAGGTTTTTTTATTTATTTATTTCCGCATTTTTATCACAAAAACCGCTCACCGCTGAGTTTGCACAGAGTATAGCGTACAAACACAGGTGTGCATATACAAATGTAAACTCCAGTCACGAACAGCAACAAATAGATCGTAGTTTCATAACGTTACGCTTTCAAATTAATATTACTGCTGAAATTGTGTAATAAACAGCTTAAAAAGTAAAAAGAGATATTTTAAAAACATTTTTAGCTATTCATATATAATTATATATTTTCAGTAGATTAATCCTTCCATTCCATTTGTGAACAATTACTAGAAATTCAACTTGAAACTTGCTTGCCACAACTCCAATTAGGTGCTACACATAAAGGCAGAATTTTCACAGTATGCTTGAGAATACACCGCGTACTCTATTAATAAAAGTGAAATTTAAAATATTAAATAACACAATAACAATTGAGTTGTGAACCTCTTTGGTTTTGGCATTCTTCATACTTCAGATGGCATAAGGAGTCAAAATATTTAAAACACACAAGTTCCCGATCGAGTGCACATATAGCATTTTGACTCTCCGGAACACAGTCAAACACATCGCCACAATCCGTTGATGGAATGCATTCAACAACCACTAAATATTAACATTTGAATTAAATTTATTTATGTAAATACTACAGAATTTTACTTACAATTCAATGTCTGTCCGTGTAAAAATATTAATAAGAATGCTAAGCGCATGTTTAATTTGGGAGTTGTGTAGGCGCAAGTGCTGCTAAAACACTGTCGCCGCAGTTGACTTTTTAGACAAGTTTAACTAAATACGAACCTGCAGACTCTCGGGTAGTGTTACAATATGTTTAGAAGTTGGTGGGAATGTTTATAATATATTTGAAATTTTTTATCTGAACATTCATGAAAATGAAATTTTCACGCTACTGTAATATAATTAACTTACATATATGTGCATGTGTCATATTGTATATATTGAGTAGGGGTTTTAACTGCTTTGCTGTTTAAAATATAAAACGAAACTCGTAAATATTGCATGACACTCTATCAGCAAATAAATCTTACTATCTTAATTACATTGTGTACTCATATACTAAATTAATGTTTCTAAGTTAGAAATATTTGCACATGATGATAGAATCAACGTCGCTTCTTTTTATCCTGTTTTCGTAACTTGTGCAATCGCCGCATATTTCCCATTTCGCCGTTGAATTTGTAATCCTTTAAGAGATATTAAAACAAATCGTATTTCAGATTCAGGTTGCCATTATAATATGTTACAACAAACCTCGTTTCCATCTTCGCCATTCGATCCTTCACTAGCAGCAGGGAGCAAAATCGATGCCGCAATACAGATGAGCTGAAATATTGCGCCTAGAAATAATCCATAACGTAGCAGCGCACTAAAGAGATCGTCACTGTTATATCTGTCCAACCTCAAGCCATTTTCAAAAAGGGCCCCCATAATTTCTATATATAATTAATGCTATTTTTTGTATCGATGAAATGTTTACAAAATTCCCCGTTTGTTTATTTTTTATGATGCGTCTGCTTCTTCTTTTCCAATCACTTGCAAATCAGTCACAATAACGTTTATGAACTCTAACAAATCATCAAAGTAAAATTGTCAGCAACTAACATGGACATGTATGTAGTGGTATATCAAATTTGTGAAATTGCCAACATTATATTCTAACGGTTATAAATTTTGAATTTATTTTTTCTCATATAGGAAAGGTATTCATGACAATAAGCGCTCTAAATGTTTATATATAAAATATAATGTCGCGCTAGATATGTATTTAACTGTTCAGAAGTAAGCAAATATATAAGCCATTAATAAAATATAAAATACAAAATATTATTTTATAAATGGCTTAATTTCTTACTATTTCGTAACCTACATTATTTTACTATAAAAATCTAACTCTAATTATATTTTATGCTTTAAGCAGCAGGTTTTTCTGCCGACGGCTCACATATGGGATGGGTGCTACTCTCATAAGTTGGAATCATATACTTTATGTTGATAAATGCATTGGGCCCTCCACATGTTTCAAGCAAAGAGAGTGTATCTTCGATAACATCGCCGATGCGACGACTACGATCAGGATCAACACCAGAACCGAGGTTAACATTAATGTTCTTATATAAATTACATACGGCCAACAGCTGTCGGTAGTATGGTACGAGAGCTTGTCCAACGCAAGGCCCTAATGTAAAATACATTGGATGCAATTCTTTCAATTTCAATGCAATCATGTTTTTTTACATACCAACCAGAACCATAGTTTGCAAGACTTTCAGCGCTGATATTATTATTCGCTTATCACGAGTGTTGAATGCTCTTTTGAACGGAAGTATCAGTTTGGGCAGAACTGGTAAAATTTTATGCGGCGCTTTAAGGATTAAATCCATTGCAGCTTCTTGCGCAAGTGAACGTATGTCAATGTCAGTATCCGCGAGACTGGAATTAGGGAAAAATAAAACATTGAGGATATCATCTTGATGATATATTTACTCGTACCCATCCACAAATATTGGCAAATAATAGCAATAGTCAAGTTCCTTTGGTTCACAAAACCATTTCACTGTTCCTGAAATACCCTTTCCACTCCCTTTAATTCTTTTAGCTACCGGGATGTCACCACGCCGAAAATACATTTTAAAGAGTGTTTCCTTTACAGGCCGCTTCTTGTATATATAAATTCTACGAAGATTCGAATTAAACTTAAACAAAAGTGTTCAAAATTTCAATCGATTGAAACTCACTTTGGTGGAGGTTCAACAATCGTGTTCTTCTGCAATGCTTGATAAGTAAAGGCCGGAACAGTACGTATAGGCTGTTAAATGAAATTTTAAACATATACATACATATATGTATAAGTGTGTTCCTTTTTTCTGGATATGTCTTATAAGTTTTAATTCGTACCAAATTTTTCCTTTGTAATAAATAATTGCGACATTCCTTTCCTGTTATGTGCATTATTTAATCGTGTCCTTAGTATATTGGAGTAAGAAACTGTCCGTCGGATATTTACTCAAATTATCCTGCTATATGTATTTTCACGCTGAAATTAAATAAAAATGCCAAAAATTTGAATGAAAAATTTATATGCAATTGCTTCAGAACTTTCTTCACAAAAAACTTTTTACTCAAAACTGGAATATTATACAGTTTATTGGAATGAACGAAACTTTAATGGAAATACATTTTGTGGAAAATTTATTTAACTTTCAGAATAAATTCAAAACAAAACAGAACAAAAAATTAGCGATATGAAAGTAAAATTTCCCGTAATGGTGAATAAAACGCTTTAAATGACAATAGTTGAAGTGGCATCTCCCATTGTCCATATCAGCTGACAATCAAGAGGGTTATTTCTAGATTTGTGCTTATCAAAAGAAAAGTATTCCACTTAAAAGATTTTCGACCGGTATTAAGTAACATATTAAATTTTAATTAATCTCAAATAATAGTGTTTAACTGAAAAACAGTAATGTCAACTTTGCGAATCGGAATAAGTCGACGAATTGCAGCAGGCATTGTAGGCCGGTCTATTGAGTGCAATGTGTCGCCCGCGTACGGATCAATCGGTGCACAGTGCAGACGTTATGCATCACAGGTTACTCCAAAAAGAAATGGTACAAGCACCTTTAAGTTAGCACTTATTGGAGCAGGCATTGGAGCCGCTTCAGGTACAGCATATTCTGTATATGGAAATTGGAAAGATAAAAGTTCTCACATGGAGCACCAACGTATTCCACCCAAAATTCTAAAAGAACTACCAGATGTTAAAATAACTAAGCGATTCATTAACCCGAATGATAAATCAAATTTAAACATAATACTTTTTCAATATCAAACGTGTCCCTTCTGTTGCAAAGTGCGAGCTTTTCTTGATTTCATGGGTATATCGTACTCTGTGGTCGAGGTTGATGCAGTACTGCGACAAGACATAAAATGGTCCGAACAAAAGAAAGTGCCTATGATTTTGGTTGAGCAAGGCGATGGACGTTACATACAGATGTCGGACTCAAGCGCAATTATCTCTCTCTTGGCATCATACTTAAATGACAAGGAAACTGATATAGGCGAGTTAGCCAAGTTTTATCCCATGATATCATATTTCGATGACGACGACAAGAAACGCTTAGATATAATGAACAAATACTTCCTTATGTATCAAGATAAGACACCAAAACATGCAACTCGAGAAATTCAGGAGTGAGTATGCCATTCCATTCAAAATAATTAAAACTTTTTATTATTTGTCAACGCTTCAGGAACGAACGGAAATGGCGTACGTGGGCGGATTCACATCTTGTGCATCTTATCTCACCCAACTGCTACCGCACTTTGAGCGAAGCACGTGAAACATTTGAGTGGTTTTCGAAGGCAGGCGAATGGGATATTTACTTCCCCAAATGGGAACGTGATCTAATGGTGAATGTGGGTGCATTTGCTATGTGGGGTATAAGTAAAATAATAAAACGACGACATGGGTTGTCAGATGATGTACGCTCGCATATATATGATGCACTTGATAAATGGACCGGAGAACTTGAAAAAAAGAAAAAGAAATTTATGGGAGGTGACCGTCCAAATTTAGCTGATCTATCAGTTTTTGGTGTACTTAATAGCATGGAAGGTTGTGAAACTTTTGGAGATTGCATGAAAAATACTAACATTGGTAAGGCAAATATAAACACGAGTTATTTATTTAAAGACTTAAAATTCGATTTTATCTCTAGGTGTATGGTACAACAACGTAAAGGAAATGGTCGACCGGAATCGTGGCAATTTGGTTAGACGAGCAGATTTAGTTCCGCTTAAAGCTTAATGACCTAAAGGATATTTTAAACGTTGTATCATATATTTATTGAAATAACCAAAGTGATTAAGCACTAATTTAAAAGCTTTAATAAATTATTATAATAATGTTATAATTTTTATTTTATTATATATAGGTGTTAATAATGGTATATAAACCTTCCTCAATTTTTTATCATGCATACATAATCTAGTAGTTCACAAACCATTAAAGTTTATAAGTAAAATCGTGTTTGATGTTATCCCGGTTATATGATCTAAAATACTATTTTAAGCGGAATATACACGTGCAGACTTGTATGCATACCGAGTTGCAAGTAAGTTCACTATACACTTTCGCGCTACTTGTAATTTCGGTGTGTAAGGCAAAAAAACGAAAGCAACGCTTTTGGTGCGAAAAATTTTATAAAGAACGCAAAACATATTCAAACGAAAATTATTTTTATAAACAAGAAACTTAATTTTTTGTCATTATTTTTCTAATTAATTATGGTAGAAAAATTGCAGTATTAAATTAAAAAAAAGAAACAGATACATTTAAATTAAATCTACTCATACTGGGAGTCTCTAGAAAGTTCATTAGAAGATGAAGCTGGGGATTTTATACTACTACTAGCTGATTCCTCAAACACTGATTGAGAACAATCAATTCGATTCGCATTGCTTTTTGGTATAAGTATTTGTGGCGCTGGAGTTATAGCTGTTGGATAAACATCTGTTGGGGATCCTGAAGAGGCGTATGGAGTCGAAACACGAGCTATTGTGAATGTTCTTGGATCTCTTTGCACCACATTTATCTGAACGGAATTCAAATCTAGGTTTCCCAACTGTCCATGTACCAATATCTCGTCTATAGCTCGTTTAGCGTATATTTGCTGTTCCGCAGATAATTTCCTAAATAAAACTGCCCATGATTCACTAAATACGTCAGCATCATCGCGTATAGGTTTTGCTTTTTTTGCTTGTTCGAGGTGTTCTTTTGCCTTTTCAAGAAACTTTGAATTATTGTCAGATTTCTTTCGTTTTTTACTATGCGAATGAGCCTGGAAATAAAGGAAAAACTAAAATTATGTTTGCACTTCAGATTCCAAAAACAAAAAACAAAATCCATCGCTAACACTTTCGGAATATTATGCAGTCGCTTTCGTATTCTTGCAAACAGAATAAATCTAAAGTATCTAAAATAATTAGTTTTAGCATGTTCTTATATTCATAATTTCTTGTCACGGAAAATTGGCTTGCTGTATATAAGTGACAGCATAGATTTACAAAATGTTAACACAAACAATGTACAAAACGCACATTTGCAAAGTACTTGTGAACTTTCAAAACTAAGAGCCATTCAAGGAGGAAGTTCGACAAATGTAGCGAAACACTGAAAATATGTAAAAATAAATATTCATACATATGTATGAATGTATACATATATGTATATAATTATTTTCAATAAATTTTACTCACCGTATTTTTAAAATCGGGGTCATCCGGCGTACTTATTCCTGTCGTTGTAACTTCGTTTTCTCGAAGGAAGTCTAGGTGGTGAAAGTACCAAAGCGTTGGCTCATATATGTCTTCTCCACCAGCACCAGACTTTTCAGTTTTTTTAATTTTGTACAATTCTCTCCTGTAGCAACTTCGCATGCCATTAACGCGTTTTTTTACTGTATCAATTGTGGCATCCTTATCAATTTTTTTTAATTTGTTTGCAAGTCTTTGCCAACTCTCTGTTCTTTTTAGTTTATTTTTGTTAAAATCATTTTTTATTTCCCATAGCACTTTTTCTTCTCTAAAGGCTTCAATAAATTTTATCCAAAATTCATTTTTTGTAATAGTCATTGTGACACGCGCACAACCTTTCACTTCAATATTTTCAACAAGTATGAGATCGGTATGCATACCGAACTACATGTTGCTACCCGTCGCAACCACAAGCAAAAAAATTGAAAGATTTCAATTTTGTTCATACTTGTATGCATACATAGAATTTGGTTCACGATGCGACGGTATGCAATACTTGACATGTAGCACAGACATGTCTGCACGTGTATATCCTGCTTTAAGTACAAACATAAATATTTTAATTTAATAAATTATTTATAAGAAATAATAGTCTGAAATTAAATAATTTATACTTAGACATGTGGCAGCACTATATTTTCATAGTGGCAGCCCTTTTTAAAACTGTCAAACAAAAATGTTAATTGTCATTCAATAGACAACACAAGGAGGAATTTCTGCAAATCACTTGCTCGATTTATCATTTTAGTAATTTTGCTGGGAAAAATATTACATTAAATAAAAATGCATAAAATTCAATCGTTTCCTGAGTATCAAGTTCCCGGTGCACAGCATCAAGATTTCTCACCTTACGAATCAAATGGAGGGTAAGTTTTTAAATAATTTCATGTAATACATTTTCTGAGCAAAGTTATTTACAGATCCATTGTGGCTATTGCCGGTGAAGATTACGTTGTAATTGCTGCAGATACACGTTTGAGCAGTGGCTACACTATTCACACTCGAAAACAAAACAAACTTTTCCAATTGTCGGAGAAAACTGTACTTGGTTCAACTGGGTGCTGGTGTGATACATTAGCGCTCACTAGTCTTGTTAATGCACGTATGCAAATGTATGAGCATCTACACTTGAAGACCATGTCAACAGAAGCAGTAGCACAGATGTTGTCGATACTTATGTACAACCGTCGCTTTTTCCCTTACTACGTTTCAAATGTATTGGCTGGACTTGACTCCGAAGGAAAGGGTGTTGTCTATTCATACGATCCGATTGGTCACTGCGAACGTACCACATATCGCGCAGGTGGTTCGGCCGGTACGTTGCTGCAACCAGTATTGGACAATCAAATTGGTGGAAAAGATAGAGACGTGAAAAACAAACCTAAAGTACCCCTGGAGAAGGCTAAGGAAGTAGCTAAAGATGCCTTTATTTCAGCAGCGGAACGT
The DNA here is from genome assembly GCF_023373825.1 of Bactrocera dorsalis. NCBI lineage: Eukaryota > Metazoa > Arthropoda > Insecta > Diptera > Tephritidae > Bactrocera > Bactrocera dorsalis. The sequence goes on from NC_064307.1 coordinate 2,955,871, forward strand.
GATATATACACTGGTGATTCAGTAATATTGAAAGTCATCACAAAAGATGGAATTACAGAAGAAGAGGTGCAACTGCGCAAGGATTAAATATGTATACAATAAACAACTTTTTTCTTTAAACATTCAAATAAATTTCGAATTTGAAAATATGTGTCATTGTTCTGCGATTTAGACACATAAAAGTTTATGTGCTAAAATATAGAAGTGTAGTTTTTAATGTCTCTTTCGTGTGTCTGATACCCTTGTTTCTTCATTGTAGCATTTTGGACTATAACAAGTAGTATAAACTGTAAACAGACATATTTTGTTTTAATCAATATTTATCAAAAGCTATTTACAGATAAAAATAATATTTTTCTCCATTTGTATATGTTAGTATATACACTTGTTTGCCCAAATACCAAAGATAAAACTATATATTTGTATGTAGTTGATGAGCACTTTTTACGTTTCCACTACTAGGTTTGGTCAATGCTATTCTTTATCATTTTTAATTATATTACGTGATTGCATATTATTCATATCGCATAGTTGCGTACAAATATAGGTAAATGTATAAAAATGCGTCAACATTTTAGGTTTTCTGCTAATCGCACATTTTATTTATGTTTTTTATTTAGTTTTTAATTTAAATTTTAGGCATAATTATATAAATAATTTTTCTTGTTTTATAATATTTTAATAGTAATAGTATATGCAAGTAAGGTTGTAATCATTATATACTACATTCAATTATGTATGCTTAGGTGTACGTACGTTGTATATTTGCATGCGTATGTATCGTGTGTTTTTTATTACAAATAATTTTTTCTTTATTATTCATCCGATTATGTTATTTGGGGAGGCAACATTCGTTCTCCGCATTTACCAGCTCTTCAACCGTATTATTTAACTCGAATCGTAAAAAGAAAGCAATTATATAACTTTTTCGCAGTTTATAACTAGTTTTATTTGAATTGCATTCCTAAACATAGTAAAATGAACAAACATACAAAATAACGACAAAGAACAAAAACAAAAGTGTCAATCGTAAGCCGCATTATAAAGTTGCTTTCACATATATGTATGTATGTAAGTCGTATTATGTTTTGTTTTTCTTTTATTTTATCATTATCCTATTTAATAATTTGATTTTATGTAGTCTGTTTTTGTCCTCGATTTATATTTCAATCAAGCCCAAAGTTTTATACTTAGAAGCTATTGCCTTTTCATTATTCTCATAAAATTTAAAACAGTTGAATATTATGCCAAAAACAATTTTTTTAAGGCAAGACAATAACGCGTTGGTAACAGCGTGTTGAAATATCTTATCTTAAAAAAATTTGGTTCCACCCTTAACACTTCCCAAACTATCGTTTCCAAATGCAGCAAATGGATGGGCTATTTTGCTTCAGCATTTAATGTTTTTAAATTTCCATAATTTCATTAAAAAAAAAAAAAATATTTGCAATTTTTCTGTAATCGGCTTTCATTCTCATTTCATTATTTTTCTTCTATTTCTGTTGCTGCGAAAATAATTTAAGAGTTGACTATATATTACTATTTCTTTAAATTATAACGCACACTGCTAGTACACAATTACTGCTGCCATGCAATCAATCATTCAGTTAATTTTAATTTTCACACAAGCCGACTGCATATATGTGAGCCATCTACCACAGCAAGTTGTTGAACGTAGTGATCGGATAAAACTGGCTTTCAGGACCTGCTGAGGCCTTAAGTTGGCAGAACGGATGGAGTTGGTAGCACCGATAATGATGGTAAAAGTGGTGATAGTAGCTTTGGGTTTGCTGAAGATGTTGGAAATTGTGTTGCAGATGTTTTACTTTATGCTGTACATATTGGTTGGCGATTCGTTTACGTAGCCTTCTATGCTACTAAGCTTCAGGCAGCGGCTTAAGCTCCTTTATCTGTTTAATCAGATATGCTTTTTCATCGTTAAACTGCTCATCTTCTGAACGATCCGTATGGAAATTGGTTAAAAAGTCAACCAATTTAGATTGGTTGCGTAGCAAGATATCTAATATAGGTTTCGGCTTATTTGGGTTTGCTACAAACACCTTAAAGACGTGGAAGGCCTCGAATTGTATATTACGGGACTTTTCTTTCAACATATTCATCATAAGTTTCAAATTTTCCGGCTCCGAAATGTAACGTGTCATCACGGTGAAATTGTGTCGATCAAGTAATAATTCACCTAATAACTTCAGACTTTGTCGTCTGGTAACATAGTTTTCCGAATTTAACAATCTTTGATAATGTTGCGTAAAGAACCTATCATAATTGGCCTCGAGGAATTCGGCACACAGTAGCTTGTGTCGTGTCAGCAATTCCTTGAAAGTGGAGAATGCATCTGACGCAATATCGAAGGTCGACACCTCTACATAGCGGAAGAACTTGAAAAACTCTTCTGAGTGCAGCATTATTTTTGCGAGTGCCTCATATCGGGCACACTCACGCAGCATTGTTCCAGAATTTAGTGCAATCTCTGGATGCGCATCCTCGTAGCCGGCCATTAACGTAAACAGTATTTCGGGCTTTGTACAGATGTACTCCACTGTGGGTGAACGTGTACCAATTTGTCGTCGCAGCACATTATTAAATATCAGTGCTACATGTTTTTTGCCTTCAAAATCGATACGATGCAGATTCTGTATTAAAAGCAACAATAAATTACTATTATACAGTTCCTGCGACAGCTGGGCGACTACATAATCCGCTGGTGGCTCCGAATCACTGCTACCGTAAAGCATATTTTTAATGGAGACAAGATTTTTGCTGACATCTTCTTGTGCTTTTTCTGCTTTACGATCACCACCCGTTTCTAGTGCATTGATTGCTTCCTTAAGCGACCGCACCAATTCAGCGGGGGTCTTTTGTGATTTTCCAAACAAGGGCATTACGTTGGCACTTTACTTTATTCACACCCGGTTTACCGCACACCTATTTTTTCGTACTGTCACACCAGACTGCTTCAATGTTAACGTTTGTTTAACGCACAAACTTTATTTGACTATGACTATCAATCTGCACTGCGGTTTTACTATCGCTGCCACACTGTTCCTGCGGTCGATGTGTCTTTTCGCTGTTGTTGTTGTTGTAGTCGGCTCGTTGCGTTCTGCGACTAATTGCTATTCGCTGCACCACTGCCGGAATAATCGTAGAATTCTTCGCAGGTTGGTTGTGTCCTTAGATTTGTTCTTTAGCAATGCAACTATAATGGATTTACTCGCCGTTCGTAATGTTTATCGGTTTAACCAGTTTTTTATTCTGTTAATTTTCTACTTTTGTCGTTCTTGGGTGTAGTTGAATAAAAGGAAAGTTTTCGTTTTTACTTTTCTTTTGACTTTTCTCTTTAGCCGTCCTTTTGAATGCTGCCAGCCCGTCGAAAGTTTGCAAATGTCAAAATATTCTTGACAGTGTGCTGCCATTTTGTATAATGAGTCATGGCGAAACGGAAATAAAATAAATTCAGAAATACGCCTACATGGACGGAAATAATATTAAAATACAGTTATAGATTCAACAGCATTTAAAATAATGAAGAATGATTCGTTAATTAATTGTTTAACTATAGTTTAAGAAAAGTTGTATAACATTTCAAATTAACAATATGTGTAAGTTTTTGTTTTCAAGATAGTCTCATCCATGTAATGACATTTCCAGCGAGGGATGTGTTTTTAAAGAACATTTTTTCCAATTAATTTCAAAGCGGGCTTTTAAGGGATTTGTCTTCAGACGAGGTCTTTCAATTAAACGGGATTTCAAGACTCTATTTGGAGAACATGAACTCTGAGGCTGATATGTTTCACTTAAGGATCATGCAAATAAAAGGTTTTGTTGTGTGGGGCTTACTAAGTATATTAAATAAATATACATATGTATATATACATGAGGAGTACTAGCTTTCCTCCGACTAGAGGCGCTTCGAATTATTCCGCGGTAGTAGCTGCTGGTTATCTGATGGTTTTTAATTCAATATATGGCTTGGAATACAATATATATTTCTAGGTAAGTATGCTAAATATTTCCCATTCAAATGAATAAAACACCGTTTCCATTTATTTTGGTATGTATGACAAAATTATTTCTTTTTTGCTTTATTTTACTGAACTTTTTAAATTATACTCATTGTCATGATCATTATAACATATACATAATACGATAAAATATGGTTTATACTTTGTTTTAGTTAATTATATTATTATTTCCAATAATGTAGAGAAATATTGCGAAACTTTTTTGTTTTCTTTTTTTTTTTTAAATATGTATATGTGTAGATAAGTTTTTGTGTAAATGTATCTATGTATGTATGTATATATGTATATGAATGTAATTATAGGTGTATATATGTATATGCGCATAAATTATTTTAAATTTTATCATAATTTTATAATATGTTTGCATATAATTATTAGATATCAATGAGATGTGTTTTTTTATTATATTGTTTTTCTTATATGAGTTAAGTTTAAGATGTATGCATATATCTAAATACCACTAGTATATTTATAATTAAAATAAATGTTTCCATTACTAATTTACCACATATAAATGTATTTGGTATTACATATTATGATTATAAAATGATTTTTGGAAAACGTATTCGTCATTTTTGTAAATATGTATGCAATTGTTTGTATATATGTATATATTAATTTGATTTGAGCATTGCGTATCTTGGTAGTACACATACACATAAACATGTTGATTTCTAAGAATTCGTACATATTTCCGATCCGCATAGCAAGAGCAAGCAAACAGTTAATTATCATTCCATACATTTAGGTTTATTGCATAACATATGTTTTTGCTTTTCATATTAATAATTAGAGTGTAGTTGTGATTGTTATTTCACTTATTTTTAATGTTCCTTTAAATACTTTTTTGGTTTTTCGCATTAGTAGAGTAGTTCACCTGCAACAATGACCTTTCTAGTTCATATCATGTCTTAATTAATTATGCTTAATTATTTGCATATTTGCAAAGGTTTGAAATCATTTTAAATCGTAACAAATTTGGCTTAAAAGTATACAAACAAAAACAGAAAATGAATTTTTTTTTAAATCGAGTGTTTTTAATTATCATTTGATTTTCTCCATTTCGTTTATTCTTTTATAAATGTAGAAAAATATATTTATGTAAAACCGAGAATGGCGCGCAAGGTAATGAATATAAACGCAGCGTATTTATAGCTGAACATTTCAGTAGTTTTCTATATTTAAAGACGTTCATTCTCTAATTCTACATTGTCATCGTATGCTTCCCTACAGTAAGAGAGTATAATCTAACAAATGTGAAACTTCAACTAAGCGTACTTGACTCCGTGCTACAACTGACTATATTCGTCTCAAGCTTAATGTTTTAAATACGGTACGCACACATATGCATAATGCGCTTATATAGAACTATTTATAAATATCTTTGGGTTTTTCTTTTTAATTTTTTATCAATTTGCTCGCAGAAAATGTCTAAAAAATAGCAAAAATTTATTTGAAATAATTGGCGTAAGTGAAATAAAATAAAAAATAATATTTTTACAAGACATCAACTTATCACCTTTATGAGAAACAATAAGGCTAGATTTTATTATGCCTTGTAACAATTCTTTAAAGCAAAGTATGTTCTCCAGTTGTCTTTTTAAATGCCGATCATGATTTAACCGTGGGTCGTGAATACATATCCCGTCTGCTGCAAAAACGAGCTTAACAACAACAAGAATTGCTTTATAGAAATCGGCAGTTCGCGACAAACTTCGTAATATATTTATAACAGGAAATTTGTTTCAACTTCGTACGAGGTTTCTAGGCCTCATATTTTTATATAATGTATATCGTTTTTTGCGGATAAAAGAGTGGCAAAACAATTATGCCAAACTTAATTAAAATGCCTTGTCGGTTTATTATAGAACCTTAGCAACTTCTAAGGGATAACTAAAAATTTTGGCGTGTTTGGTTAGCAGACAATGATACAATTTTATTTAAAATAAATTACCGAGAGTAAATATTTTTTAAAGAGTAAAAATTTTGTTAGAGCAAAAAAAAAACATTTTTAAGCCGCTTTCTCTTTGAACTAGAATTACTTTAAATAGTCAGAGGAATATAAAAGTGGTGATATAGTTTTGGAAATTTGTAAGAGGCTTAAATATTAAATTTGTATTTATTAATAATTTATGGTATTAGCTAAAAAAATATTCATTTTTAAAAATATCATCTATTGACTTGAAAATAATTACTATTGTAAGGTTGAAAACTAAGAACAACATTTGACCGATTTTTGTTTTTTTTTTTAGTATTTTACAATTTTAATTAAATTATTGCTCTCAATAGAAGTTTTCAGTTTTATTTTTTAATTAAAAAGTTTGTATGTCTCTAATAAATTTCTCAGTAAAAGAGCAGAGCATAAGTGCTAGACAACTAAAATGTACAAGAATATGCTAAAAATGCTTCAAAATAGCTTGTTCTCCAATAATTTACTAAACATCATTGAACTGCAATGTAAAATCTTTCATTATAGAAAAAAGTAGTAAAAATTCTAAAACACTTCCTTTAAAAAAATAAAAATAAAAAAAATTGGTTAATCCAAACATTAGAATATTAGTTGGATATTGCGCCAAAATGCTTAAATGTATCACAGAGCAACGAAAGTTTATATTTTAATTAACGAAAATTCTGGAAGTATTAGAGCGAAAGTCGAAAAGCTACTAAACGTTTTCGTGATAACTTGAAAATGTGGCAACATAATATGTCTGAGCAATTTTTATGACGAAAGGCATGCATTTGCAATCATCCAATGAAGTTGATATAACAATCGAAAAATTCACAGCATCAATATATGCCATCATCAATACTAAAGCATGTTTTTAGCTTGCTTTTAAATTAAATTTGGCACTTGAATGTGATTAAATTGTTATGCAAAGGCCCTTATACAATTTTCCAATTTTCTTTTTTGCCATATGCTTTTCTGGCAACCATATTTTTGTAGGAGCAGTTAAAAACACTGTTATAGTGCTAAAAATGACACAAAAGTCTGCATATATTTTTACATAATTGCAATCGCTTTCAATAACTTTATACAGTGCTAGTTATAAATACCTAAAATATACATGTAAATTTCTAAAATATGGAAACAGTTTTTTATTAAATATATATGTAATATATAATATATGGAATTAAAATATAATAATCATGTTGTTAGAGGAATACCTACCAAATAAGTCTTAATAAATGAGTACTTCATGCAAGTCTTATCAATTTGCCATACTTGCAATGCTTGCTTGCTTCCATAACGGTTATATTGCTAGTAACTAGTACAAGTAGTTTAAAATGTCTTGATTTCATTTTAGGGTAAGCCTACAACTAACAGCAATTTAAATTGGATTCTTCATGTATGACTAGATTTTGTATTTTCACTTTAATATATACAGGGTTTACGCATGAACAGTAAGCTGTAAGCAGTTTACAACGGTATTTTGTATGACAAAATTAAATTAATTATACGCATAAATATGTTAGGATTTAGAACCCTGTACTTCGTCCGAAGTTAAGTAGTCATAATTGTTTTGGTTAATAATGAATGTCTAGTACTGCTGCATAAAAATATACTTCTTCGCTTATGTATGTATCTGTGGTGTGTGTTTTAGGTTAAGTTGATCAACACTTTAAAATTAAATGAAAATATCATTTTTCTTTTTGTTTGTGGCATGATCAGAATCGTCCTTTGTTCTATAACAACAAATCTATGAATTTAACACGCATATTCAAATTCCACAGTTTCGTCACACACATGATATGCCTATAACACATTCACTCAAGCAGGAAACTAAAGCCTTGAATTTCTGAACATTCTTCACACGACAGACTACCACGCGCAACCCACAATTGTTGCGGCTATTACTTTCATTTGCGTTTAATGAAATTTCCCTCGGCGTCCAGCCAACTGCGCCATGGTGGTGGCAACTCCTGCGTTTCCCCGTCGCCAACAGTGCAACTGTAAGCGCTGTTCACCCCCGACCGTGTTTCCCGCTTTAATAATATTTACCTATGTAAGGCGTTTGTTAGCTGCTTCAACGATTGACCCACCTCGCTGACCAGACGCTCGTTGTCTTGTACATTTTTACTGCCGGCAGTGCGCAGACTCTGCGATTGCGTTTCGACTCGTGTCACCAATTCGCGAAAATGGAATTTCGAATGTGGCGGCATTGTTTCGTTGTCGGCGAAGACTACACAATTATTTTGCAGTATGTTGAGCTTGTCGCTTAGTTGTAGCCACTGTGAGGCAGAGATCGAGTTGACGGGGTGCTGATGCAGTGATGTCTCGAGCAGCCCGACGAGCTCTAGTATGCTTTCGCGTGTGATTTGTGTTGAACTTTGTAGTGCGCTGCCGAGTGGTGTGTTTGTGGTGCTATCCAATGCGCTGGCGGCGATCTTCTGTGAGATGGGTGTGGCGTAGATGGTCAATTTGGTGGGCTTCAGTGGTACGGCGGGTTTGTTGTTTGTTGTGTTATTCGCAGCAGTGGCAGCCGCATTTGTAGTGATAGTCGATGTGGTGAGTTTATTGTTTGGCTGCATTAGGTTGCCGCCGGTGTTTGCAGCACTGCTGTGCTCTACAAAAAGTGATTGGCTCATTGCAGCGATTTCGTTGTTAGTCGTTGTGTTATTTCCGGTTGATGTGTTAGCGGTGGAATTATTGGTGTTTGAAGTACCTTGTTCACCATACTGATGATTACCATCTGTGAATAGTTGAGTTGAGAGAGAGGTTGTTAGTTGGGGTTTCGTGCAATGGGAATTGTTGAAAATGGAATTTTGATTGTGATTCTGAGTTTGATTATTTGTGCTGTTGTTGGTAGTAGGGGGCGGTGGTGGTGGTGCAGCTGGTGGCGGCTTATTGGCCATGGAATTGGTGGCATTCATGGCATTGGTACGTGGTGAGATTTGGGTGCTAAGTGGTGGAAAACGATTTGAATTGGTTGTGGGCGTGGTTGCAGCATTCGAGATTGGCTTCAAACTGAATTTTGGCGAAAGTTGATTGGTGCTCGAGGTGCTAGTGCTGTTGGTTGTGTTGGAATTCGTGCCGGTGCTGCTACTATTTGTTGAGCAGTTCGCCTGTGATTGGGTGCTTGCATAATCGGCACCACTGCCCGGTTGCTCCCATAATTTCTTCAAACTATGTATACTACCTGTGCTACGACGTTTGCCAGCATCGCCATCGTTTGTGATCACTGGCGCATCTACCGGCTCTGTGGTGTTTGGCGTGTTGTTGCAATTTAAATTGGAATTTGCATTTGCGTTATGTTGAGTATTACCATTGGTATTTGTAGTTGAGTTAGTGTTGGTATTGGCAGGGTTAATGGTATTGCCATTATTGCTATTGGTCATGTCATGTTTTGCATTTTCAGTCTTTTGTTGTGTTGTTAACGTGCCCATCGTTGGCGCCATTGTCATCGGTGTGGTGAATTTCTTGTCCCCCTTGCGGCCCAGCGTGCCCGTAGAGATCACAGTTTGTGCCTTTTGTAGTACATTTTTATGCGCCTCATCTGTGGCTGCGTCTTTTTTATCTTTCGGGTCTTTTTCAACTTTTCGCAAATGCGCCTTAAAGTCAATGATCGTCGTTTGATTTTCGGTCTTTTGTGTGGGTGTTGGTAATTTTTTTGGTTCAACTTTCTTTAGTTGTGCCTTAAAAGAGTTTGTATTGCCATTCTCTTGAGATTGTGTTTGCGAACCGCCTGAATCACCGTTACTGCCACCACTTTGAGCTTTTGGTGGTTGCGGTGGTGTGGTCTTTTGCTTTGTCAAATTCATTTCGGCCAACTCTGTGAACAGCAGAGACACGGGGTCCACGCCACTGCCTGCTGGTATGGTGCTGCCGTTTTGTAAATTTGCATTGTTGGCGGAATTCTCTTTGGAACGGTCCTTGATTTCCGCCATCAATTTCTCCTTCATATTGAACTCCTGAACATTACCACCGGCATTTGTATTGGCATTTGAAACCTCCGGTGGCGACCCCAGCGAACTGCATGAGTCTGTCGATGGCTCACGTTTACGCAAGGACACACCGAATCGTGTGCTTGCTTCCTCAACACTGGGTGCAGTGTTCGAGACATCATTACTACTGCTATTCGGTAAAGGGTATTGTGTTGAGGTTATACTTGCCGATTGTAGTTCTTCCAACACCTCGGCTGCTGGTGCGGGTGGTGGTGGCGGCGGTGGTGTCTCGAACTCTTCTGGTGGTGGTGGCAAATCCAATGGCGGTGGTGGAAATTCCAAATTAGCTAACGCCGGCTGTTGACTGCGTTTGGGTGAATTGCTGGAGGATGTACCACGAAATGAGGAAAACGTCATCATGGTGCCATCAGCAGCTGTACGATGACGCTGTAGTTTATTCAAACTCGCTGAAGCGCTGTTCTGCATGGTGACACCACTCGACGAATTGCTACGTATCATTTGCTGTGGTGGCGTCGGTATATTGCCACAATTCCCAGTGGGTGTGACATTCGCGACGGACTTCATTGGTGGCGGCAACGGCATCACGTGAGCCGGTGGTAGTTGTTGACGTATGGCTGCTGTATGCCCGCCATGACCATTTGTAGTGGCAACCGGCGCCACTGTTGACAGGTGAGTGGCGATGCTGTGCTGTGGTAGCGTATGCGGATCCTCCAGACTATTCAGATATGCGCCGATACGTTGCACTTTCGGCAAAGTGCCATAGCGATTGACTACGCACTTCACATTATTCACCTCCAATGCACCGACGGTCACGTGATGTGACGTACAACCGCCTGCGCTATTGTCCCGTGGCGCATGATGTTGTTGTTGATGTTGAGATCGTTTGCTTTGACGTGTTTCGAGACCGCGATTGCCCATGACGGGCGTTGGTCGCTTGAATGAGCTATGCTGTTGAGCCGAGCGTGGACCGATGCCGCCGCTGTGGAGCGAGTGCTGCACCTTACTTTGGCTGGTGGGTATATTTTGACATTCCAAGCTATCACCGGTTGCATCAGTGTCGGGATCACCTGTTGTATTGTCATTTTCGGAATCATAACGTTGTGTCAGACTATTAATATCGCGTGTGAGACCTATTTGTGTATGCAGAAAATAAGAAGATCGAAAAAATTTAGTTGTTAGTTGATAAGTGAGAAGAGACTGCAATTTTATGCTTATAATATGTATTGGCACAGAGTAGAGCAATGCGTAGATAGGTGGATGCGTGGTTTTGGGGGCGACATTAGCATTTAGTTTGGATGGAGGTCCAGCAACCAGGCAGTAAGATTATTCAAGACCAAATGAATGTGGAAGGCATAAAGCAAATTAATTAAAGTTAGATTTTAATATTTATGTATATGCTTTTATACAGGGTGAGCTGGAAAGCAAGGACAATAGCTTTGACACTCACTTCAAGATACACATATTCGAACGTGGTCCAATCCATAAGATAACGGGCAAGCATGCAAATTTTTTTCGGTCATTCTATTTTTGGCGCAACTTGAAGTGAAAAGCTAACTTAGTACTTACATACATTAACTCCTTTGCAACCCTGTATAATTTCATAATTAATCTTGATTAATATAAATTTACATACATACTGGTAAAAATGTTAGTAAGTAACATATCGTCACCTGAAATGCAAAATAACGTATCATAAAAAAATTCGAAATTGAGTGTCTTATTGATTACGCTTCACTACATCAAATTATATACGTAATATTAAATATGTTCAACATTTTCTGGTTCTGCGGTCATATATAAACCAGTTTTAACCAATATTAATATTTTGTTTCACTCATGTTCCATTTTATTCCGTGTTTCATTCATGCCACTGTAAATTTCTGAAAATGTTGTTACGTTAATTTGCATTTCAGGTGACGAAATATTGTACGTAAACTCAATGAACGATGAAAGGAAAAGTTAAAACAAACAAACAACACAAACAAACAAAAGGTGTGTCAGATGAGTAATGAACTTCAGAGAACAGTCAAGAGCTTTATTGAGAGAGTACATACAAAGCTAATCAAAACCTTTCAGTAAATAAACAATATATTTCTGCAAGAGTAGTAAAAAAAAGTGACGAAAAGTTGTTTTACTAGAAATTTACCAATTCATTACTCAGCACACAAATAACTCTTTTTACTATAAGAAGATAACCAAAGTACCAAAATTATCGAAAATAACACACAAAATATTAAACAAATTTAAACATTTAACAAAAATGATAAAAACGATACAAAGGAAATGTTTTAATAATCTTACTCAGGTGTGAAATACCTCGAAAAAGTATATCGATTAGGAAACTACTGCAAGAGGATGATTTCTTTATAGAATATTGGGGAGGAGGTGGTGTAGTACACAAAGTATAAGAATTCGTTTTGCAACGTTTATTATTAGTGTTATTGTTTGGGGTTGTGGTTGTGGTTGATACAACATTATATGGTTGTGGTTGTATTGGAGTTTGCTTTTGCAGCTGTTTTTGTAGTTGTTGCTGTAGGTTGAAAAAGATGCTACTACCATTTGTGTTGTGTTCATCTATGAGATTACGTGAGTCGTCCTCACGATAAGTAGAATCACGGCTGGTCGAAAGTAAACTGCAAAAACAAAAATAAATTTATAAAAAATAATAAAAAGTGAGGACTTTATTGTCTATAAATGGTGACGCACCTCGTACGTTTCGGTGGCGCGGGAGCCTGCTTGCCCTGTTTGTTGGTGGTGCGGCGCATTTGCACATTGCCTTTACCTTGGCTGGAGAATGTACTTAATTTGGTGGAAGTTGAGCCGGTTTCTGCAGATACATTTAAGATTTTATTTGTTATTAATATATTATTTACAATTCCAATATGCTAAATTTATTATTATTGTGATAATTACCCGACATTGGCGTTCCGACGGGTTGTTCCAGTAGGCCGCCGCTCGGTGTTAAACCGCCGCCACTGCTGCTGCCACCACCACCGCCGCCGCCGCCACTCGCTGGTATGCCCTTTTTGCCCATTTGCGGCGTTAGACTCTGCGTCATCGTTGTGGCATTCAATTGTTTTGCGACCGCCTCGGTAATCGATGATTCCTGCAGATCGAAGAAAACGAGACGTGGTCGTCCATTATTATTATTGTTCTTACAACGTATTTTCATGTTCATAGCTATTTTATCATCATCATTTTGATTTTCATGAATTTTTTTATATCTATGAGGCTCTACAATAACAGCGTCTCTTAATGTATCGGTCACAGTGGTTAGCAACAGGTTGGCTGCTGTGGCCATATTTGTTGCATCGGTACATTTGTACCCCAGATTGCCGTTACGATCACATCAAAGTTCAACGCCGTCATCGTCATCGTCAATATCATCATCATCGTATTCATTATCATCATCATCTTCCTCTTCTTCAACTTCTTCTTCATCATCATCATCATCTTCATAATCTTCACAAAATTCACCACTGTCACCATTGTCATCCCACACCTCACCCACCTGAAACATATGCTCCAATGCATGATGTATACTCTTGAATGTCGGCCGATCCGCCGCATTCCAATGCCAACACTGACGCATCAAATCGTACACTTCCGGTGGGCAACCCGGCGGCCTCTCCATGCGATAGCCCTTCTCAAGCTTATGAAATACATCGGTGAGATCAATATTGGGATACGGTGAAGCGCCATATGTGGCGATCTCCCACAACAAAACGCCGAATGCCCAAACATCCGACTTCGTGCTGAACTTATTGTACGCCAAACCCTCTGGGGCGGTCCACTTGATGGGAAATTTGGCGCCAGCATGCGCTGTGTACGTGTCATCGCGCATAAGCCGCGCCAAGCCGAAATCGGCCACTTTCACGAGTTTGTTATCGCCCACTAGACAGTTGCGTGCGGCCAAATCGCGATGAATGTAATTGCGCGACTCCAAATAACTCATACCGGAGGCAATCTGTGTGGCCATATAAAGCAGTGCCACAGCGTCAAGTGTTTCGCGGGCAGGCGAACGCAGGAAATCCAAAAGGTTGCCATGCGACATGAATTCGGTAATGATGTAGAAGGGCGGTTCACGCGTGCAAACACCTGAAGACAAGAAAGAAGTAAGTTTTTTCTAATCCCAAAAGTAGTTAAATATTTTAATATTTACCAATTAGTTGCACAAGGTTTGGATGCTTCATTTCTTTCATTATAGCCGCCTCTTCGAGAAAGTCCTTGAGTGCCATTGTGTCCTCCTTTAGCGTCTTCACGGCCACTGTGTTGCCGTAACGCTTCCAAACGGCCTCGTACACCTCACCGTACTGGCCGCCGCCCAACTTATGCTTCATCACAATGTCCGTACGGCAGATTTCCCACTCGTCCGGTTCGGGACTGAGTGGGAAAACGGTCGGTTTATTTTGTTTGGGCGCTGGGTATAGTAATGGCGTAATCAACCCGTGCCCTTCGTGTTGTACACTATGATGATGCACAAGTTCGGCGAGTGTATTAAATTTGGCTTCCGCTGTTACAAAAACTTTACCATCCGGGTCCTCGGAAATGCGGTAATGGTACACACGACCTTCGTATCTAAAAGTTTTCGTGAGAAAAAAGAAACATTTGATAATTACTTTTCTGCATACATAGAAATATTATTTGTATAATAATCACAGGTAATGTCATACCTTAAACTGATGCTGCGCTGCCCCGGCGAACTTTCACTTTCGCGCACTAAAAAGCTGCCATTGATGCCCGAGCTCAGTAAGTATTCGGCGGCATTGCGCGATATGGGACCATGATACCAAGAGTGCTTCTCCAGCGAGTTGAGCGGCGTCACGTAGTTCGATGGCACCCAACCGACATTGCCGGAGTCCGAGTGTGCTTCACACCATTCGCCCGATTTGTTGTAAGACAATATACGCACCTGTTCACCTTTCTTCAGACTCAATTGATTCTCCCCACCGGCTTGAAAATCATACAAAGCTACGAACAGCTGTGGATCGTCCTCTTCGGGACCGGGTGCGAGCAGATTCTCTTTGGATGTCCAGCGGTGCGCCGACTCGAAGCCGGATGTGGCGGAATTGTGACCTTGGCTGTGACTTTGTGTGTGTAGCGAGACGCCATCTTGGCATTGCAAATCGGCGTCAGGCAACATTGTCGTGCCGGCCGGAATGTGTGGCAGCGGTCGAGATTGCCGCAGTGCTTCTGCAAATAAAGTTATAGGTAAATAAATGCAGTTAAAAGGGGTTTTGATGTAGATGACAGCGTCTAATTTTAATACAGAAATGTACAATGATGTTAGTAGATTTTTATGGGTAGAATATTGATGAAGTACCTCCAATTCTGGACCAAGTAAATATTAAGTTTTGAACATAGAATTCGATATTCATATTTATTCTTAGCGGCATAAAAAAAAATCAAAAATCAAAAGTTTAGCATAAGAATCCATTAATTTTCAAACAGATGGCATTAGTCATCTTGATTTGGTGTTGCTTCATCGGATTTCGCTGAATGACGTTGTACTAAAGGTTCTCAGATAGTTTTGTGATTGCTTGACTCAGTATAGTTTGAGCACCCGTCAAAGATGGACAGCAAAGAGAAAATTTTATTTACAGGTCTTTTTCGAAAAAGGCGAAAACACAATCAAATTGGCTGAAACGTGGATGATATCGACACTGTAACAGCCATCACACGCAAATTTTGTTTCATCGATTTCGATCCGGTAATTTTTGTGTCAAAGATGCACCAAGCTCTAGAAGACCAATTTTCGAAAATACATATATTTTGGTGTACCGGTATGAAGTGAGTGTTAAAATGCAAATGTGTTGGTAAGGAACATTTGTTTTGAACGAGCCTTTATTATTTCCTGTCTGGTAGGCATGACATCTGCCAAACATATTCAATAACCTTACAGTCATTGATAAATAACATCATATGTTTCATTGGAACGCTCCAAAAGTTCTGAAAATGAGTGTCACATGAATTGAATGAAAGACCAATGGAAAACCGGTAAAAATCGAAACTGTAATTTTGCTTCAAAGAACCGAAAGAAAATCAAAATAGGCCAGAAGTTACGACAAAGTAATTTTATTACACGACAATGCACCTGCACACAAGCAAAATTGGTTCAGGATACATTTAAAGTATTTGCCTAGGAGCTGCTATCCCACCTGCCGTATTCACCAGACTTGGTCCCTTCCGATTACCAATTGTTTTCATCGATTCCTACGCGAAAATCCAAAATTGGGTGTCTGATACAAAAGTCGATGTTTTAGTGCCTGAAATAATTTCAAAAATGGACTTTCCATCTGCGAATCGTTGCTGAAGCAAAACAAAATCTATCAATTTTGAAGCAGTGAGCCGGTCGTCAAGGAAAGCACGTGTCCTCAACTGTTGGGACCAAAATGGTTGGGAGTTTCTATGAGTGTCGGCATTATGAAATTTCCTTCAGAATGACAACGAGTTAGCGACCATTATCTGCCGACATTGAAGGACTTGCGTAATAAACCTACAATACATTTTGCTGCATTCGATCGAGAGAGTGACAATCAAGCGCCGTATTGATAACCATGAAGTTGCTATCATCATTTCGATTCGCTTCACGTTGCACAGTTCGCTATGAACGCTGAGTGTTGTTCTTGAGTTGATTGCTGTCCTCGTCGCCACACATTATTGTTGTCGGATTTCAAATACTACAAAGACTTTTTTGTTACTTTAGCTTTGCTGCAGCCTATTCCTTCGACGAGAAAATGTTTGTGTGATGCCTTTCGTCGGGTTCGATTGTTCGCCACAAATGTTGTTTTGCCTTTTTAGTGTTCTTTGTTCGAAAATGAAATCGCCTTGAATTTTATTCGATTCTCCCTAACTTTAGCAAGCTAAATCATTGCGAATTTCAGAATATGTAATAAGAAATTTAGTAATGCGACTTTTGCATGTGTGTGTCTATGTAAGAATGTTACTTTGCGTCAATACTGTTTACGTCCACTGTATTTATAGCAAAAAAAAAACTGGAGTAAGATGAAGGTCTCCAGGCAGTTCTTCTTATACGAGGAAGACGTTTGTAGCGATTATTGAGAATAATATTTAATAGCATTCAAAATTGGAGCATATTGGAGCATTTTAAATTTTGATAACGGTTTGCTTTACACCGGAAAATGTTTGCATTTTTTCATTAATATTTATTTTATTTTTTAAGCTTGAATTCCGCTTATACATTGGCATCGGAAGTTCTTCAACTGACATACAAAAAAGTGAAGCACTTCTACCATCGAGTTGAAAATAAATAAGGAAACTTGTTTTGTACAAAGCCAAAGAGTAAAAGCAAAACAATTGAACGTTCACCTGAATTTATGTGATAAGATTTTTACAAAAGAACACACACAAAAACAACAATACAAACACAAACAAGCGGAGAACCGGCAACAAATGTGAGTACCACTGCCGGTTCGGTTGGAATTCCACAGTTAAGGGCTTTGGAGAAGAGCAAAGGAGCGCGCAATGACAGTCACCTGAGTATCAAATAACAACAACAGAGGCCACGATTGCTCTGTCGCAATGGATGGGAACTGGAATTTACAGGCAATTTATGCATCGCAAAAGCATTTATGCAGGAATGCCTCAATGAAAATACGCTCGGCAGATATCTACTTACAGACTTACATACATATATACATATTTATGTATATGTACATATATCTTGTACATGCCCAGCCACTTCAATCTGACTGTTTCTAACTGTGCATGTGTGTGTGTGTGTGCGTTTCAAGCTGCCATTTTCATTGAGAAAATAAATAATTCACGAAGCAGAGTGGCGATGAGCAAAGAAAACCGTGTTCTGCTCTTTGCAGTACTTTTCTTAGTCTTATTTTTTATGTTTTTTTTTCAAAGAAGCCACATTTTTACGTTGTGGGAAGACGCATGAAAAAATTACAAGAATGTTGAAGACACAGAAATTATTAAACCAATTTGTATTTTTTATTTGTGAAAAACGTAAGAATTTGTATTAATATAAATATTAATATGTTCTTATGTATGTGTGTATAAAGCCCGTTTAGTCTGCTAAAATGTTAAGTCAAAAGAATCACTGTGAATAATTGGTATACTTATGTGGATATGTACATATATTTCATCTAATTTATCTACTAATTTTAATTAGCGCAATTTAGAATTCATAAGAGAAAAGTAACTGATAAACGACTTCGTTAATGACAACCAAAAATAAAAAATAAAACACAAAAATACTTAAGTAAAAACTAAAGCTAGAAACCCTTCACAAATAAAACAGTTTTCAAACAAGAGCCTGATTTTAATCGGTCAATTTATTTGACAGCTCTCTTTGTACATACATAGTGATCCGATATGAAACGTTTTTTGAGATATTTTAGCGTTGCCTTTGAGAATATTCATTAAGATATCGTGTCAAATAATAAAGTTATTGAATTTGATTTTGATCGTTCAGTTCGTTTGTATGACAGCTATGTTCTGTTTTGTCGGATTTCAGCGATTCTGATTGATATCTCAATATCGTCACGCTGATTATTTATAAGTATGTAAGTATATGTGCAAAACTTCGGGTATAAAAAAATAAATTAGTCTTGATATATACGTACACATATATATACATTTTTCCTTGCCCTCATTATACTACATATATGTTCGTCGAATTGTTGAACATTTAGATCGTATATTTTCTTTACATAATGTTCAAGGGCCAATAAGACAAAGAACCGCTTGAAATAATGGAAATATTGCTGCCGTTCAGGAAAGTTTTGCTGAAGATCGCAATTTGTCGATTACAAGAGGTTCTCAAGAGTTGGGACTGTCTCAAGCCACAACCTGGCGGATTTTGAGAAAGATTTGACTTTGCATTAGCATAAAATTAATCTTACTCAAGAACTGAAGTTATTGGACCATAGTAAACGTCGTGAATTTGCCGATTTTGCCTTGGAACAACTTGAAAGCGATAACGATTTTTTTAAGAAAATCATTTTCTCCGATTAGGCTCACTTTCACTTAGTGAGGAAGTAAACGAACAAAATTGACGATTCTAGCGAAGAAAATCCACAAATTATTTGTGAACAACCATTACATTCACCTAAGTTGACAGTTTGGTGTGATTTTTGATCTGTTGGAATCATTGATCCGCTGATGACCCGGTTACTGTCAATGGAGAGCAGTATAAATCCATGATAACCAACTTTTTATGACCGCAATTGGAAGAAGCTGATCTTGTCGACAATCAGCAACAACATCAAAATTTCCAACAAGACGGATCTAGGTGCCACAAAGCACGTGTAACAACCGAATTATTGCGAGAAAAGTTTGGAGATTCGATTATTCCAAGAAATTGTAGCTTTGAATGGCCTCCAGGAAGTTGTGACTTAACACCATTAGACTAGTTAACGTGGGGTTATATGAAAACATTGGTGTTTAGCAATTAATCAGACTCTTTTTGAGTCTAAGGTCTAAGTCAATATTGGACGTGATATTTATAGGATACGACTTGATTTAGTGGAAAAAGTACTCGAAAATTGGGTTCATCGAATTCGTTCCTACAAAATAAGTAGTGTAGGCCATTGATGTTATATTCAGAACTAATTGTATCCATTGTACATACTTCGCGCCAAATAAAAAAAAAAACATTTGAATTTCTTTAAAAATTAGCGAGAGTGTTTCTTGTTAAGAAATCATATCGCTCTTATTGGAAAATCCTGTGTTTATGTTTATCTTCAAGACGACTGTTCTAAGTGCCTTTTAAATTTTTGGATTAATAAACTGATGGACTGTATGAATTGTGTATATGTATATGTATTTCATTCGCATTCACTTTTTACTCTGATTCGCTCTATTTTCTCTCGTTCTTTTTTGTGGGTAAAACAATTTAATGTATAACTATTGCGTAAAACCATAAAAACGCATTACCACAAAAGATTTTGTAACTGACAAGTGTATATGTGTGTCATGCAGTGCGAACGCGTCAGAAGCACGCCACAAACATATTCGCCGACGCCGACGCGCACGCGGACGCCGCCACTGTTGTTGGCGTTTCTGGTGATTAAACAAAAGCTTGGCGGTTTCTTTTCAAATGTGCTTTATTTTTAATGGGAGCAAGCTGGAACGAAAATGAGTGCGAAATAAAACACCCAAGTTGGAAAAACTTCGGGAAGTTTGGCTTTCTGGGGCACAAGTGGGAGTGATGTTCGAATTGCTTTAATTGCAAAATTGTAAATCATTTAAATAAGAAAGTATAAAAGTGTGA
Source organism: Bactrocera dorsalis (assembly GCF_023373825.1). Classification (NCBI taxonomy): domain Eukaryota; kingdom Metazoa; phylum Arthropoda; class Insecta; order Diptera; family Tephritidae; genus Bactrocera; species Bactrocera dorsalis. Next base: position 2,976,061 of record NC_064307.1, read on the forward strand.
ACAAATGAGTTAGTTTCAAAAATATAACAAAAAAAGTTTGTATTTCAAAACAGAGTTTAATCAAGGACTATTTATGAAAATTAAAGATCCTTAGTTACGGTTTGCTTACACATCTTAAACATCTTCTTATACAGTTAAAAAGTTTTCACTCCGAACAAGATAAGTATGTATACACATACATACATACATATACATAAATATATTTATATATTGTTCCTTTTCAATTAAAAATCAAATCCAACACACATATTTACTTACATATTATGCTCAAGCGTATAAATTATGTATTATTAAAGAGGAAATATTCATTTATCTAAACGAGCCATAAGACCAGCTTGTCGTCACACCATTTGCTATCAAACAGTTAGCGTTATGGCTGTTGTTGCGACTGACCGGAGACCCAAATGAGCGCCACAGGCCCAACATTAATTTATGAGTTGTCTCCTTTACACATACAATGGTACATTATATGCATATTTAATATATAATATTCCATACATATGTAGGTAAATGCTCATATACACATTTATGAAATACAATACATGCACAAACATTTCATTCATAAAAGTTATGACTTTTACAAAGCGTATAAAAGGTATTGTCTTACAGCGGAGCCTCCAAGCCGGAAGTACACACACATGCATACACACTTACATATGTAGATAGAGGTCAGCGCGAAATGTAATTATAAGCGGAATTTCTTTTTCATAATTTCGAATATGAAAATCGTTCCGTACGTGATGACATGACATATTAACGCAGGTGTGCACATATGCGAACTCACTTATTCTCACATAATACAAAAAATATGACTTTTGAAGATATGTATATGATCAATCAAAACGTGCAGCCGTTCCTAAGCATCACATGATCCGCATGCCTACTCAGCTTGTTCTCTCAAAAATGAAGCGCTACCGTTGAACAAATGGATTTTTCAATAATGGCAACTCGTTAAACTGTTATATATGTATATTTATTTTTATTTATTTGGCATAGAAATTAAGCACAGTTCTACTAACTAAGCAAAATAAATTTTTTTGAAAAGTCTTTTACTCGAGGAATTTAATTAAATTTTCTGGGTACTTTTTTGTTACAATATATTATTGGCCACTTTTTCTGTCTGCCTTCAATTTTAATAGTATATTTCCAACAACATTGAGAAATATCTTAGAGAATTTCATTCACTATTGACATTTTTGAGTACGTTACAAAATACTCGATTTTTTATTTAAATGTCTTCGCTCATGCCTACGCCCATGAGTATTTATACTATTTTATATATAATTCTAAAAAAATTGCGACTTTATTTCAAGATCAAAAGATAAAGGACATTTTCTAGCCGAAAATCACGCTATAATTGTATCGGATAATAAACCCGTAAATATATATTTTATTTTTCAGTTGATTTCTCGCAAATAATTTTGAAATTGGGTATTTTCTGACAGGCAGAGGTGTGGCTTTCAAAATCTGTAATGAATGGAAGTATTAAAGGATTTACCCTGATTTAAATGGAGACTGTGTCAGCCACGTGGATAATGACCACACAGCGCCACTAAAGCCATATGGAGTCTTTAAGACACAACTTCCAGAACTGTAATTTACTAAGGGTATCATCATATGACCTTGACTAATTTACGTGGCTACTTTAACCACATTAGGCACATATAAAAACATTTAACTCTTAGAATAAGCAATTAAATAAGTTCTTGCATAATATTCATAGCGCACCTGTTCGTTTTCGTTTTTCATTAGCTCAATATAGAAACGAAAGCACAATTAAAAAGAACTGTGTGTATTTAAATTACTAATAAACACATTAACTAATTTAAAATGGAAATAATTGACCATTAAAATGGCGAAAATTCATAAAAAAATTGTACATATACGTCCATATGTCTATTACACACGTTTATATATCCATTATATACAATATATATAATAGGAATAATGAAAAAATATTGAATGACCGCCAAGCCGAGCTATTAATTGCGTGAATATTTCCAGGCATGACAATAAAAAGACTGGGCACAATAGAGTCAGTCGACAGTTGGCTGACTTTGACTTGACAAAAGGCTGCCATATTTCAATGAAAACTGTTGAGCGGCGGTGATTATATGGAATGCTGATTTCTAAATTGCACCATTATTTTTGCTTAAAATGGATGGAAAACTGCCACTAATATAGATATTTTCATAGACATATGTATATACATACAAACCATATAGGAAGGGTAAGAAGGGGTAAACAAGGGCTTTAAGCCTTAAAATTTGCTCTGATAAATATTCAACGCAGCGATGTCAAGTGCAGGCTGAGAATTCAATGAAAAATATATACATATTTTATTTATATGTACGTGAAAACATTTTGAACACTTGCGTATCTACGAATAAATTTTGAATTTGTCACACGATTTTGGAATAATTTCAAATCGGGGTTTATGGATTATATAATTTCTATATTGACGTAGCTCAAGCACGTGCAAACAGTTTTACCTTACGAATTTTACTCACCTTTCGAAAACAAGCAATTTATTATTTAAAGAGCTGATTTCATACCTGATAAACGACCCATAAGAGCTTGTGTACTTCAAGTGAAACTAAACTGGCTTGTACACAAAAATTCAACTTTGAATTATGATTCGAGCAATATTGTCATTTTACGTCCCAGTCAAAAATGCTTAAATCAATAGCGATTTCACCATCCTTCATTCGAAATAGAAATCTTGACAAAGGTCATGTGCATAAAAACGCTTTTCTTAACTTAAGTGGTTAGATCATTTGGAAAAACAGAGTTTCTTTGGCTTGAAGAAGTCTTATTTAAGAACATATCGAAGTAAAAATAAAGACAAATGACGAAAATATCAGTTTTAAACTTTTCCATATTAAGCTTTGAAAATATTCTACAAATTTAATTAAGGCGTCAAAAAATAGAATTTTTTATTGAATTCTACAATGCCTCTAGAATATTGTTTTAAATTTTTAAATTGATCCGAGTACTACAGCTTTGAGAACTTGTGCGCGCGACGCTAGCTAGGCTAAGTGCGCCGTCTGTAAACGGGTTTTTCTCGAAAATGTGTTTTTTAAGTCGGTTGGCAAGATTTCTCCATAACTACTAAATCGATTTTCGTGGAATTTTACACAGGTCTTTGAGATACAATTCTTAAAGACTTGGACGAAGAATTTTTTTCGATGTTTGAAAAAAATTTTGCGAAATTAACACTGAAATTTTAATTTTTTTTTTGAAAAATGTATGCCAAAAATCTAATTTTAAGTTTTTTTCTTCTCTCAAGTTCTAAATTAAGGTTTTAACTAAAACACCTATTTTTCACTTTAGATGAGAAAGTAAGAAGCTATCCTGCCAACGTGGGTGCATTTATTTCCGAGAGGTCATCCGAAATGGCGTCGCAATGGCCGAGTTTAAAGTATTTTTCCAAAAATTTCAGAATTTCTTTGTTAATAGTAAGAGGAAACTCATGTAACCCCTTAAAACAATATCCTTCCTCGCCCACCGTTTTAGCTACACACTATCAATGTTTAGTAAACTTCAGACATTTTCGCGAATAAACGATGATTCGCAGATTGTCTATAAAAAGCGTCTTTTTTTGAAATTTATCACGGCCTGGATTTAAATCTATCGCTTCCCTTAGTGTGGCTGGTATTTACAAAATATTAAATTAAATAATTTAATAATCAGATTTGCATTACAAGCAGACTCTACAAAAACAATAAAAAAAACGAATGTACAAAAACATGGAAATACAACCAAAGACAAAACAAGCTTTTTTTTATCAAATTAATATCCATTAAAAAATACATACTTAAATAGCGAGTAATCCAAACACCTAGTTCTAACTACTTCAGCACTTCCAGCTGTCAGCACAATTTCATTAGCATAAGTCACAGGCACAAAAAGCAAACTCTTCCAAAAAGTACTCGTGCAAGTACATACATACAAACGCTTTGGGTAATCAAGGGAATTAGGCGTGGTGACATTTCAAATCCTTTCAACAATTAAGTTAGTAAAAGTGCAAATCTAAGTGTACAGCGATACTTGATGAGTGATTGTTAAAATTTCATTGATTTCTATTTCTTTATGGTTAGTTTCGGTTGATTGAACGGTTAGTTGGTTAATTTTACCTAAATGTATTTGATATTTAGCCGCATCACGGAGTTGCTGTTGTTGGACTCTGTGCATTGGACCTATAATGGGAGAATAAGTAAATAAAAGAAGAATATTTTGTTAAAGCAGAAAACAGATTAATATGTTAAAATTCTTCAGTACTTTTTTGCATTAAAACAACAACAATAAATTGCGTACAACCGTACCACATTGCCGCCGGGGGAATGATGAAGTGAAAAGTGCGATTTTGATGATGACAACGCGCCTTTAATTATTTACAATAAAGTCAGTGCTAATGAAGCGAGAGGATTGCGCCACTAAATTATGATATATACGAATACTTATGCACACTCTTTGTTAGTATGTATGGGTATAATAATTTTAGTTATTTTTTCTTATTTTTTCCGCTAAGGAAAGGAGGTTAACCAAAGCTTTTTGCGTGAGGCAAGAAGTGGTGAATATGAAGAAGATTTCTGATAAATGACGAGCTGTGACGTGGCGTTAATTGACGAATGACGGTAGGCGAAGAAGAGGCGATAGAAAATGAGCGCTTTTTGGTAGGCAAATTGTATATATAATATTCATATATGTATGTACATATTATAAAGCGATTTAAAAACTGAACCGTTAAATGTTAGATGAGGACCGGCAATGAAATGCAGAAAAATTAAGCGCAAATATACAAATGCAAAATACCGCCGACTATGGACTATGGAGTAACTGAATGCAGGGATTTATTTCAAACTCAATGGTTTCACCGGCGGAACTACGCTTTGTGGCTGTCATTTATGCAATTTGCTGGCAATTCTGCTGGCCATTTGATAATTTCCGCAAATTTAGCTTAATCGCAGCGCTGTGACCGGCCAACGTGGTTCACATAATTTGCGCAATTGAGTTTTTTTATTTTATTTTCCCACTTTCTTTCATGTGAATAGTTAGTAGTTAGTTACGTAAGTGTTTATATGTAAACATATGTAAGAACGTGTGTTGTATGTATGACGAGCTGCTGGTGCCTTAATGTCTGCGCGCTTCCTTCAGCTGAGTGGCATATCATTAGAAGTACAAGAATGGGTGATTAGAATATGAGAATTACTTTTTCCTATTAATAGCCAAAACGGTAAGGCAAAAAGTTAGAAACATTATTGTGTACATTAAGAGAAGGAAAAGTCGTGAGATTATTCTTTGATTCATTCATATGTAAGCATGTAGGCAATTTAAGCTAAAGAACCAATGCCAAGTGGGTATTAATTCAATTAATAACGAAATTTGTAATCATTAACCCAATATAATTTCAGTAAGGTCCATTAAAGCTTACATGATTTATTATATTAAATACATATTTGATTAAGTTTTATTTAAAACAAAAATATTTAAAACAAACGAGTGTTTCCCAAATGTAAGTAGCTGTAACTCAAATAGCTCAATAGTTTCAAGTCAAGACGTGTATTAGGCTAAGAATTCTTAAAACTACCTCGTTCTCATATTCAAATCGTAAGTCCCCTCTCTGTTCAATCCTAGTGTGAAATTAAAAAAATTCATATTTCGAAAGGTCATGCCTGTAAAAATCACATCCTAAAACTTTACATCGACATCTCAAATAGTTTTTAAGTTATGGCATTCTAAAGTGTAGCCGCTCAACTCCATCAGCTCAGCTCAATCAGTTTTTTTACAAACACGCTTTTGTCAAAACTACATACATTTTATAAACTTCCTCAGAGGCAAATGATCCGATCACTATCAACATTTTCTGCATATTTCTGAACGAATATCGAATGTAAACATTTTGTCAATTTTTGATATTTATTCGACAGTAAGTCATTTTACAGATAACATATTCTAGTAGAGTTTTTTTAGGTCTCATCCAGACCATCATTGCAACAACGAATGAGTTTTTTAAACGCCGATTATTTTATATTGAGAGATCTAGAGATCAACAGCCTCGTCAACTGCCACGACCAAATTTACACATTTAGAACTTTAATACTCACTTTCGAACCATTTCTACAGACGTGTGTACATGGTTTATACAAGATCCATTACTTGGTTTATTGTATAGTACATAAACTAACCGAATTTCGTACAAACGCACAAGAACTCGCAGCTTTTCCATTCATGCCTCATCAGCAGTTTGAATGTCTCCCCAATCCATTCTCAAACTTCAAGAAACTCATACCCGCATGCAAAAATAAATCGATACACTCAGTTCGTAAAAGAGAACGAGTGTGTGCCGGCGAAATATAAAATAAATAAAAACTAACGGTGAAGTATGTTCGTGTGTATTGTTATAAAAAATATGCAGCGTGTGCATTTATCAAAATATGTAGTTTTGAATACACAAACTTTCATATAGAAATATATGATATAGATATGCAAGTATGTATATACTCGATATATGCATGTGCACGACTAATGGTGTGACTTTCTGCCTTTGCCCGATGTAGTGGCATTATTATTATAATAAAATGGGGCCAACGACCTGAAAGGCAGCCTCTTCATAGAAATAGCCGATGTACAACAACAAAATATATTTTAAAACTTCTTCCAAGTTGTGAACGCACACTAATGGACTGAAATTCACACACACACACCAACTCACCAACTGTGTGTCACTATGCATGCACGCGGCTATAAAAGCCGACATATCGTCGTAAAAAGTGCAGAGGAAAGTGACGAAGTTCTTAAACACACTCATGTGGATATACACATTTGCCTCTACATATGACATATGTATTTCTGTACATATGTACCTACATACATATGTACATATATGTTTATAAAATATGGATTTTATGAGTGGGCTAGGCTGACCCACTGACTCTCAGCTGGGTGTCTTAAATTTTGTGCTGATTTGTTTATAGAACATACCATATGTCGTTCCAAAATATAATACCTAATTCCAAATAACTTTTTTGATTGAGCAAATTTGATTAAATACATAGTATATTCACGATTATTGGCAGCATTGAATATACACACTTTGCCTCGACAGTTAAATAAAAAGCTATAACTACTGAAAATCTAGGCATTATAGTTTGGAATTAAAATTTTAAAATGTTATAGACTTAAGATCAAATCTCTCCCCTAAATTGACTTTATGATCGTATGAAATTGGTCTCCTTTTGTCAATTAGTGTGTCTTGGCAGTTTATATCATGAAACAAAGTTTAAGGACGAGTTCATTTGAAATTTCATGTTTGCAATAGAACCATAGTTACGTAATGGTTGTAAATGTTGCAAAAGTCTTTTGTGAAATCTACTTTATCGCCAACAAAGCACATTCAATGAAGGTCGTGAAGTCATCGAAATGCGAGTCGTTCATCCACCTCTGTTAATGAATTTAAACCCTAAAAAGTTAAAGGAACAGAAGACAGAAGAACCTCTTATGGATCGACTAAAAATATTTTGGTAACTTTTTAGAGTAGAAAACGTGTCAGCAAACGTATCGCGACTCGTACCAAAAGTTCTGAATATTTTGCAAAGCCGACGTCGACTAGAGGTACCATTACTGATGACGAAACATGGGTTTATGAAAATAACGTTGAAACTGTCCAGCAATTTACCGAATGACCCTCCAAAAATATAACAGTTGTTGAGCGAATAGCCGGCTGTGCGAAATGCAAAAACTGGTTTCTCAATTATAATCTTAACATACTAAATTAATTAAAAGGTTATATCGAGTAGTAGCGATGCGTTTTGGCCAATTTTCTGCTTAATGCAGTTCAAATCGGTCAAGTAGTTTAAGATAAGTTTCACTTTGAATAGGTCAAATATTTTATTATTTTACAAACAATTAGTTGAACAATCTACAATACTATACTCTCTGCAACGTATTGAGAAGGTATTAAAAATGGGAACTAGAAAAAAACTAAGCCCATTAGAAAACTAAATTAGACTAAAACTACCCTTTTTCCCCAATTTAAAGACAAATTTAAACCAAAAGTTTACACATAATGTCTATCAAAGGCAAAAAATGACGGCATGTCATGCACAGTGAGCGCTCGTTAATAACAAATTCCAACATTCACCAAATTTGAAGGATAACCTGCGAATTCAGCAACTAATCTTTAAAGAAACTCGAGCACGAGCTTCGCATACATATGTATGCATGCATGTAAAAACTGAAAATTTCTGCCTGGTATTCGTAACATTTAAACGCTCGACTAAGAAGAGCAAAGTTCCTGCTGCGCGTAAAGGATGCGAATGAGCTCAAACATTGAATGAGGCCAAACAGTCTGTCTGAATGGTGGAAGGAGAGCCTAAGGCAAGTCGTGCCGAGTGCCTTTCTTCGTATAAGTTTCGACCTTTTGGCAGCAGGTTTCTGCTTAAGGTAGATAATACGTGCACGCTGCCACAATGCTCTGAAGACGATAAATGTTCACCTGCTCAAAGTCACAGGTGTGCGGGTGCATGTCTACATAGATTATTTGTGAAAAGTACGATTTGACATGACATGAGAATATGGAGAATTTTTAGCGCATGCCACGACTGCCAATGCCAAAGTTCCATATAAGTAGTTCTACACGAATACGTATATTCATAGGTAGCGTCGGTATTTTGTAGCCGTACTAAAAGCTTTGAGTTAGTAGGTCGAAAAAGGTATTTTGCGGCGTTGTAAAGGCAACAATAAAAATGAGGAAGTTTATAGCCTTTGTAAGCAATATAATCAATGGCACTGAAGGAGCATCCTTCTGCACCCGGCAGCTGCAGGGTAGTAGTTGGTTCCTGTGGTTTTGTGGCTATAAAAGTCAGAATTTATCTCCGTTAATAGTCATCTTAACGGTAAAAGCAAATAGATATACCACTATGTGTATGCAACTAAGCGTGTAGGTGGAAAAGCTGTTGCATGGGGCCACCAAGGATAGTCGATATAACCCCAGGAATATACTTAGCGATGCATTTATTACACATCGTAAATAATGTTTGCTATAATTACCCAGGCACTATGTGAGAGCATGCACTAAGGACGAACTTAAAATTGATAGTCAATAGAAATTATATGACAGTTGAAATGAGTTATTTCTAGTCACTTATATATTAATGGGACTGTAAGAATTCACATTGAACGGCATTTTAAAATTTAATTATTATTAGGCGTGAGAAAAACTTGAAGGACACCACGCTTTTGATATTTGTAATGATTCTGCAATTCGCTTCTTTTATTAATATTGAATTCTCTCCTTTCGATTAACCTTGCAATGAACTTCAAGGGTTATGCGAAATCATAATGAACAAACTATCCTGAACACATGAAAATCGGACCCAAAGATATTTGAGCGAATAGATCGCTCCCTATAATTCTCAACCAGTTTATTATACGCTCTCACGTTGAAGCAAAGTCTTGGCATGTTTTCTAACAAAATGATCAAATTTTTGATTATGTAGACTTGTCAAATGGACCGAGATTCGCTTTGAATGCAACCAATCGATTTATGTTCGAAGCTAAGACTTCTTATTTACCAGATAATCAACAATTTTTTATCGATATATAGTTTTTTGTAATAATTTTTTAATGAAACGTGCTGTCATGTATGATTTTACAAAAAAGTTTGAAGTTTTACAGAGCACAAGAGAACTCTTCGGTAAATATCGAATAACTCGAAAAGTATTTGTGAAAATTACCCTAAACTTTCAGAGAATATTACTGAGATTATAACTTGAGGAAATGCAAAACTAATGATAATTTTTTAATTCTGGCAACCTCTAACTATTAAAAAAAAAATGTTCAACCATTGGATAGAGTTAAAGTGATTTTTTAAAAATGATAAATACAATATGTATATATTTTTGACAACAAGTGTTCATATGCATTAAAATTAAAAGAAGATGTGATCGATTTTTTCTAGTTAATTACCATATGTGCTTTATGAGAGCCATCTAAAATAAAATTTTCTTTACAACTGTATGTATAGAGGCAAAATAAAAAAAAGCATATGGATATAAAAAGTTTAAAAGGGTTAAAGTTAAAGTTAGTTATCTAAGTGTATGTCTGGTTGCAACTCGTTAGTGGCACCTGTGTCCTTTACCTCACTTACACAGCTAGTAAAATGCAGTTCTGGCGTTGATGCCTTAGTAAGTGTGGTGAATGTCAAAGGGCATGTGTAGAAAAGCGCAGTTTAAGTTGAGGCAAGAGTGTGGGTGTGTGTAAAAAAATGGAACAGAAGTGAAAAACGTGAGTAAGGAAATTAAAGCAGAAGCGTAAAAGAATCGTCACTTATGTACATAGATCGGAACATAGACTGCTCTGCGTTGCGTCGTGAAGTAATGAATAAAAACTGCAGGAAAAATGCGCAAGGATACTTCAAGGATGAAAGATGGAATACGTTAGTGAAAGAAAGCAAAGTGAGACACTTAAAGTAGTTACACAAAGTAGTGACGCAGTAGATGGTCGTGTGATGCGACAAGACGTCTGCAAAGCTAGCAGGCGATTGTCAAGCACACATACATATTTATACTAGTGGCGATGAGACGTCAAGTATGCTAGTTATATGTATATGGTAGTTGGAAAAATGTCGGGAGCCTTGTCTGATTAGTCCTTGCACATTGTGTACTCTTTAACTCAGGCCAAATGAGGGAGAAAAAATTTAAAAAATATACAAACAAAGTTAAAAAGCATTGTTGTCTCTTGCAACACTGAAATCAATGACGTAAATGTGCGTGCATTTGTATAAGTTATATAAGTAAGTATTTAAGTAAGAATCTCTGCACTTGCTTAGAATCTAAAGCTAGTTGTCGATATTTGCGTCAACCTTAGCAGCAAGATGTTGTTGTTGCACTAGCTTACTCAAATACATGACTTCCCTGGAACATGTTAACTGGAAAACAGTCACAGGACTGCGAACACGCATAGGTACTTGCAACTTGCATGTTGCGCTATTGTGACAGCATATGTTGCACGAACATTGCTCCCAAATTGCAACGGTACATATTGCATTTGTCCCTGTTGTTAAAGTAGAAAAAGAAGTAATATTTTTTGCTTCCACTATTTTCTAGCTGTCACACGGAAATACCCTTTAAATTCGTTAAGTCCACAAGAACTTTCCGGCGGTAGAAAGAGGGGGGAATAATCACGAAAATATAAGTAATCAGCAAACAAGTGCAGCCACAAAAAATATATATACATTTTAAGTCAAAAAAGGAAACAAAACTGAAAACATTGTTGCAACAGCATGAGCAACTAATACAATTGCACAATGAAGAATTTCAAGGAGCGCGTAAACCTGAAGGGTTTGTTCCTCAGCGTTGCATGTTGTGAGTGCGAGCATAAAGGGTGCCACTTCAAGAACTAAATAAATATGAACGAAGTTGGTAAAAAAAACTTAGATGGAATTAGTTTTGTGTTTTTGTTGCAACAAGAATACTCCCCATAGTGAAATGCTGCTGAAATGAAGTTGCAGGATTTACTCAAATCCCAGTTATGTGAATGAATAGTTTATTATTTAAATTTTCAATGAGGGACTTTTCTAAAAGGCTATTGTAATATTTTACTGGCAGTAAAAGTGATGAAATTTAAAAAATATGAAAAAACTAAAACCCAAAAGATGGCGCTGAGGTCGAAATATTTAAGGAACAATTGATATTCAGTTCTATTTTTGACATACCCAAAATTTTTAAGTAAAATGTTTTTATTTTTATTTTCTAACACACTTTTACCACCATAAAGCGGCCTTTTCTGTTCTAAGGCCTCAAAACAATCCTCGGTAAAAAGAAATTTAGCGATTAATCGCTGACCGAATCGATGTTCATTTAAACATCCACTGCATCGACGTTATAATACTCTTCGCAGATTAATTTCTTATAGCAACAACATAACATACATATGTATGCGTTTAATTTAATTTGAAGACATAACCGGCCAATGGTTTACATCCAACGCCAAAAACTTGTTTGGTTCCATCTAGCCACCTTGTTCGGTATAAAGAACATTCAAACCGAACAATAAAGATATTTTATAGTTTTTTATCGTGATATTGATCGTTTGAATGACAGCTACATAAATATACATATGCTATATGAACCAACCTGAAAAATATGTTAGGAGATTGTAGAATTGTCTTTATATTCTTGGAGAGAAAAGAAAGTGTGCAAAATATCAGATCAAAATATTTGAACTTAATACTAAGACTTTTTTAATATTTTATGGTACTTCTTTTATTTAATCTAATTCGGTTATGCACTACGCTTTCATTTTCCCCAAAGAGTTGTTCCCTTTTGTTTATTACATTTCTCTCATTGCATGCCATCCGCAAAAGGGTTTGCAGTTCATACGTAAATAAGTATATCTCGTATCCAGTAGCCCCAAGTGTTATACACTACTTTATGGATTTTTAGTTCTTGAATTCCGACAACAGTTCAAAGAACTTCTACGCTTTTACTTCTTTTCACTAGCATTTCTACAACTTTCGGTGACTACAACGAACTTTTTCCCGTCATTTGCTTATGTGCTCCAACTGCGTTGGAAAATAATTGTGTGCATGTAAATGTATGGTATATTATAGTATAATATTTGATGAACGAAATCACAAAGTAATGAGCAGGAAGGCGTTCCGGTTGTCGCTTGAGTGGCTTCGAATAGTGTTGTGGCACGAACCTGAAAGTAAGTAACATAATAACTGGGGAAAAGCGAAACAATTCAGTGAACAAACGGAAAGTGAAGCGAAGCCGAAAAAAAAACTACGAAATGACGTTAAACATTATGCGAATTGAAGCATTTACGTATTTAAATTTGTGCTTGCTAATAGCAACTCAATGCCACTGACAGCCACGGTGTTCAAATCGCATTTTTAGTTAGTCTCTACCCTTCATATTCATGATTGGATAGCCGTTTATTCGGGCATTTTCTGCTTACAATCGGGTTTTAAATATCTTTTAGTGTTGTGAAAATCATAAGCTCTCATTTTACACAGCTCTTAATGAAGCCGTACACTTGTTTTGGTATCTGAAATCTTGAAATTTTGCGCCAGCATCAATCTCGTTGTGCTAATAATAGACGGCAATTTTCCAATTCTCTCAACTGGGTCAGTAATGGCGCCAAAGCAGCGGACTAAGTCAGCATCATCCCACCGAAAGCACCGTAAGCGCATTGTTGTGCTTATGCTTTTCAATAGTATGTGTGTTTTTGTTGTTTTTATTTAGCTGCAAGCGCTGCCATTCAAATCATTCATGTTCTTCGCTTTCATGCCAGTTAGTTAGTTGTGTGCGAAAGTTTCATTGTGGCCATTGTTCAGGCGGCCCGGCCTGTCTTGCCCTTGGCAGCACTTTTCAATGAGCCCCAGATATTCTTTACGCTACTGCTATGAGCGTGTGGGTGTGTGTGTAGAGTTTTGTACATGCGCGCATTGCTGGCAAAATCCATTTGATGGCACTTTAAAGCTGCTGCAACAATTACAGATAAACGCACACATCCACCTACAGTGCTACAATCACACACACACATGTACATACATGTCTAACATAAAGCTAAGTAGTTGCATAGAGCGTGTCGTGATAATTTTGCAACGCTGACATAATAATGAGAGAACTGCTGAAGCAATTCAAGCATCATTAGCTTAAATTTCACAATCACAGACAGACATAACGCTGAATTCACAAAGTTTTGCTGCATTTGACGCATCAATTAGATTTTCGTAAGTTTTCGCTTTGCTTCTAAATAATTACGCAATGCTGTTGCGAATATTTAATTAGTCGCCGCCAACTCGTCGTGGCAACTCATCAAGCGACAGTTGTGACAAATGTGCATTCTCGGCAATGTCTGCAAGTTTGGCAGACACCAACTATTGGACTTCTAGGCAGACGCTCAACTTCAACTTCGCCAACTAAATTCCATTTGCCGGCACTACAATTCAATTTGTCTTCTGCCTTTGCGCCTCCATTGAAGCGGAAACAGCGTCAAGCGGAAGCTTACGTCCGCGCCATGTCTCACTCAGTCGACAGTTTCGGCACTGCAAATAGATACGACGAGCGAAATGCGCTTGCTCGCCTTTGTTATGTCGCCCCTGCCGACTGACGAGCTGCCCGCCAGCAATCGCCTGGCTTGTCAGCGCGCAATCATCTGCAGAAACGGCAACATTTGTTGCTGCCATTCGCCTGTCATGCACATACAAGCATACACACATACATAAGTATATATGAAATGAGCTTCAATTCGTAATTCATTTCCTCAGAGTTCGTCTGTCTTAACTCCGTCAAATGCCACACTATCGCCGCTCATTCAGTCTGTGTTTTCAGAGTTGCATTATTCGTTTTGTGCGAATTTGCGTCGCCTACAACGCGCCGCCGTTGTCGCCCTCCATCTGTTCGTTTGTCTCGCTGCAATTCATTCTCATATCCCACCCAAGATTGTCTGACGCAAGTCAATTCGTCATTTGGAGTATCTGCGGCTGGTGCTTTTTGTCGCATGCAACATATTTAATTTTTTGCTTCATTTAATATTGTACTTATACATGTAAATGTATGTATGTGTGCGTAAGTTGTTCGGAACATTGTCAAACCATTTTCATGGAAGTATAGTAGTTATCATTGTGAAAAATTATTTTGGTATTACTTAATGGTGCATAGAAAAAATTTAATTGTATTCCGTTGTGGGAAATTAGATAAATGTCTAGAGTTGTATAAATGAATGTATAGGTATATTTAATTTTGGGTGTGATATAACTCTTTGAGCGTGTTGAGAAATGTAAAATGATTTTAGAGACGAAAGTTCAGAATATTTATCTAAAATAATCTTTCGATAGAACTGTCTTTAAATGTCTCTGAATACTGAACTTACTCTAAAGCGGTCTGATCCAGATGTGTCATTTTAAATTTTTATTGATATTTCATATTCCAAAGGAACTGCTAACTTTGGAGAGAATATACCTTTACCGAGATTTTTCAGTACATTAATGATCAATTTTAATTTTGCTAGTGTGAAGTTTGGTATCCTTACGGCCGTTTTTCCAAGGACTGGATAGAAGTCACCTGTCAGTTAAGTTCTGATTATAAAAATGTTCTTTCACGAAAGAACGAGTCTTGGTGAAGTTAACCAAAACTTAACTACTGCTAACCAGACATTGAGAAAACTTATATTATTCAATAAGTGTGTTTGTTTACGACGCGAAGGGTCCAGAGATAAGCGTTTACGTGCTTGAATTATGACTGCGGAACCATTGAAAATGTTGCAAAAGTTTTTTGGGAAGTCAAAAACCATTCTGTGAAAATCGTGAAGTCATTGAAAACTTGCCTCATGCGAGTCGTCCATCCACCTCTGTCGATGATGATAATCTCGAAAAAGTGAAAGAAACAGTGGCTGTGTTGGCATCAGATATATTTCAGAGGATCTTTACATCTTCTATGGACCGACTTAACACATTTTGGTTATGTTTTGGGTATAAAATATGTTAATGCTAGACTAATATCAATAGACTTGACTCTTTTGCCAAGACGACGTCAAGTAGAGGTTGCAAAAGAAGTGCTTGACAACGACAACGTAGCTGAGGACTTTACGTTCATCAAACGCGTTAGTGCTGATGGCGAGGCTTGGGTTTATGAATACCACGTCGAAACTATGTATCTAACAATCTAGCGTAGAGAACACTAAAAACAAGCCGAAGCGAAAAAAACAAACTTTACTGAAGATGTCCGCTTAGACTTAAAACAAAGTATTACATGAAAATTTATTTTTTTGCCAGTCCGGATCATATTTGATCAAATGAAATATCGTTTTATTCGAATAGTTGCACTACTGGGAGTATTTCAATACATGTACTGTAAAGTTTCTATAAAATTATATATACACACAGAAATTTTTTTTAAATAAATAAAATGAAAAAAGAGTGAACGCTTACTATTCGATGGTTCCCGAGTTCCAAAAAGTTCGGTGTACAAGCTTATGACGAAACTTTATTCGAACATTTCGGGAATACCTAGTGGACTGTTTTACTCATTCAAAACTCTCTCATTCTTCGGATTGACATTTATTTTTCTATAATTAATAACTGGAGGATGTTGAATCTAAATGTATAGATGGTTTACTTTTTAAGGGCAGAGTAGACTTTACGTTTTCAAACAATCAGTGGGTTCTCATTAATTCCAATTCACGTACCAATATCGATTTGTATAGTTAAGTTAAAAGTATTTAAGAGTAGAGCTGACTCTATGCTCAATTTATTATCTATTTAGTATTATCTTCTGTAGATACAATAATCCTAAATACAATAATATCGTTACCAATTGGGAACGTCCAAGCAAAAACTTCGAAACGACGACAAAAACGACTTAATTACTAACTTTCTAAAACATCCACATACACACAGATACTGTCAATGACGTTTTACCCTTCAAATTCATAGCCAAGCAGAGCAAGGTCAAAATTTTTCGGATTTTTGCACAATTTCGGTAAACAATTTGTTTAACAACAACGTTTGCTTGACTTTCGTGAGATATCCTTTACAAATAAGCGCACACGTACGACGAGTGTGACCAATTCATTAAAACCGTAAAATAAACATTTACACAAGCACCAAATAGACGAAAAACCGAAAAAACCGAAGCGAAAGGGAGAAAAAGGTAAGTTCATAAAATTTAATAAAAACGAAATAACCGAAGAACAAAAGAAAGAAGAAAATTTATGAGATTCTAGATATGACAATAGGGTATTGCCGGGAATGATGCTTCAATCAAATAGAGTGCAATGTAAATATTGAACACGTTTTTGTTTTTAACCCACCGTTGGCTGGTGGTCAGCGCCGGCGCTGCTTTGTTATAGAAGTCTTTCAGGAATACAATTTAAGCAACAATACAAAGTATTGCATGGTATTCTTGAGTAAATCTTCTACACACTACGGGCAGTTTAGTGCAGTAGACGCGTAAGAAATGCGGCACAGTATGAGCATTAACGGTAGGCAAGAAAAAAGGGCACAGAAAAATCGAAAAGAAAGCAATATACAATCAAAGAAAGCAAAAGCAAACAGAGTCGTGCCAACTGGGTGGAATAAAGTGCAAAACCACCCTCATATGTGTATGTGCAAATATACAATTTATGCACCGGTAGAAATTTCACTCTTAAAAGGCTTCAGTGAAGTGCAATTACTCGACGCTACCAACGCATTTACTAGAAGAACTAGGGTCTTATATCTTTTGTGGGTGGAACTGCATTAGGGTGCGATATTTTTAATGAGAAAAAATCTTTGTTTGTTTATTATACATAATTTGTTGATCTTCTCAAAGTTAAACTCAAATATATTTACAACTCAGTAGAAAGCGATGAGCTCGCGTGGAATAAAAAGTCGTACACAACTAAAACCGACAGATATCAAATCGGTTTGAATGTATTTAAGCTTGTATTTTCAGAATAAAATATGTTTGTTGTATAATAAAATAATGTTGGTCCATAATATCCATACTGGATGACTCTGAGATCTGTAAATCGAATGCCACTCATTATACCCTGAACAGGGTACATTAAGTTTGCTACGAAATTTGTAACGGCCAGAAGGAAACGTTGGATATCCTTTCGCTCTTTTCTAACCAAGAAGCTATTCATTTGTAGGAGTCGTCAGTATCGGACTACTATAGCACATAGCTGCCATACAAATTGAACGATCAAAACTAAGTTCTATGAAAAACTTTTTTATTTGAAAAGAGATCCTCAAAAAATTTGCCAGGGATCCTTGTCCAAGTCCAGGCTACAACAATTGAAGACATTTTTCAGATCCCACCATTATATCATAAAGCTGTCATATCAACTGAACGATCACATTTAGTTCTTGAAGAACTAGAACTTATTTATTTGCGACTGATTTTATTGCTAGGTTATGTCATCTGAATGGATGAAAGCGCTGCAGCTCTGAAAGTATTCGGCGCAGTATCCACCCGGGAAACACAGTAAGACCTTCACTCCGTTGGAGGAATCAGGTGGAGAAGGACCTACTTCGCTTGGAATCAACAATTGGCGTCATCTTGTGAAAAGAAGAAACAAATGGCGCGCTGTTGTAAACTCGGCTATAACCGTGTAAGCGGTGTCTACGTCAATAAAGAAGACAAATCAAGTGAGAATTGCAAAGTAAAAAAAATAGAACCACCCCAATGTGCATGTGTAATCGGTAAGCATATGCATGTTGCATATGTTGCAAGGGCGTTGACGAAAATGACGATAGCTTAATCCACATGCGTGCTGCTGCTGTACACATACGCTGAAGCAAGAATTTTTACTCCATGCCTCAATAAATATGTGACCGGAAAAACAAAACGAAGAGTCGAGGAAATGAGTAATGAGTAAAAGCATAAAAATCGATAAATGTAGTAGAAATATATGTACACATGAGAATGTAAGTATGTGAGCACGGCAAGGATGCGCTGGTAAGGCTTGCGGCGGCAAAAGCTAGGAGCTCCACGGGGCACCCGGAGAAGACTGGCACTTGTATGAAATGTAGCAGTGAGATGGTATTGTGGTACACCTTAATATTTATGGCTCTGCAGGGGAAAAAATCATTGCAATTTTTTCGCCATTACACGAACAACTGGGGAAAAATGCGACCGGGTAACAATGGATGAAATGCAAGTTGGCAGCCGAAGAACGGCGCGACGAAAGTAGACAAATACACGCGCACAAACAGGACGAGACAATGCGGCAGTAGTGTGTGTGTTAAAGGGCTGCACGAATACGCAAAAAACAAACTTTGAGTCACTGTCCAAAAATTTCAACTTGCACTCACTCACACAACGTAAAAATGAATTCTCATGTTTGGGTAAAATAAGGACCGAGTGTCATAAGTGAGAACAACAACGAGTTCGCTCAACTCATAGCACTCTCACAAGTAACGACCCACTCTTTGTAGAATTGGTCTACCAAAGCATTTCATTCTGTTGGTGTGAATTAATTCTGTGCAAGAAGGATGTTGGATGAGTGAATGATGTTCGTGTGAATTAACAACTGTTAATTCGAGTTATTCTAGTTGAAAGACTAGAAAGAAGTATGTACATATGTAAATACGCATAGATAATTGCATATGAATGTGGATAAAAAAATGTTTCCAATATTCAATTTTATTGCAATTTTTCATGAAGTTTATTTAGGGATTAATAGATTCAACAAAATATTATAAAAAATAAAATATTTTAGAAACTAAAAACCTGTCCTTTGGAACAATTGAAAAAAAAAAATCTTTTTAAATCACAAAATACATACAACTTTTTAGTTCAAAGTATCACATTTTTATTAGTTACATTCGCGTTCATTTCCAGTCACAGTATACACAAAACAAATGACGAATTTAAATATTTAATAAACTGTCTCGGTTAAGCGTCTACGGCCAGTACAATGCAGGTAAACATGTTCTGGGGAAAACCCTTCCGTTTATCTTCTCTATTTGCTTGCTTAAAGAGGACATAGACGGGCACACATGTGCGTTCGATCTGTGTGAATTCGTTTGCCCATACACGACACACAAATCCATTTTGCGTTCGTTCTTCAACACAGTTAACATGTGCGACAGGCAAGCGGAACATTTCTTCGAATTTATTTCTAATGTAGCACTTTTATCTATTCCTTTGTATTTCGTTAATAAGTTATTCCAAACTTTTATTTTTCTCAATATTATTTTTATATTTATCACTTTTCGTTTGCCAAATTGCGAATTAATTTTTTATAAGATCAATAAATTCAGATACGAAATCTTATTAAGGGGAGAGCCTGCTTTAGAAGCTTCAAACAATCGCTTAAATCTCTTTAAAAATTATCTAAAAAACAAAGTTATAGATTGGAACTCTAAATATTGTCGAAGCTAGAAGGGAAATAGTGTCCGAGCAACAAACAGATACATACATGAGCGCTTGGGAAAAAAGCGAAAAAGCGCGATTTCTCGGTTTTTTATTTTTACGATTATTTTAATTGGCGGGCAAAGTTGGAATTGGGCAAAGTTTATTATCTTTGGCATAAAATTATCTTCTATTTAAACTAAAAAAAACTAGGAAAAGTCAAGTTTGAAATATTTTTAAACAAAATAAAGTAAATTTTTTTTTGGAATTTTCTTAGTTTAACTAGAAGATAAGTTATTAAAAAACATGAATCTCTTTGAATTTTTTGTTCCTGATAAATGTATATGCGAGATGCATCGGGTAATTGCTTCCTAAAGGCAGAATATCAAAGATTTCGTATTCAAAAAATTTGTGAAAGATGTTCGAAATCCTAAAAAAAAATCGATTTTTTGATGCCTCTAAAAGCAGTCTCTCCCCTTAACACTTGCAATTGTCCGCGATCTTCACTGCTCGGCGACACGAGAGAGAAATGAGATTTTGTGCGCTCACAACGCCATACACGATAAACATGCTCGCGCACCGATCGTAAAAAATCAAACATTTTCGCGAACATGGATCGGTACGCGAACAAGCCCATACACGAGTAAACCGCATGTTTACACATACCGATCGAACGCACATGTGTGCCTGTGTATGGCCGCTATTAGCTGAACACTATGGGTGCACACTGTTCTGTTAAAAGAATGAGAGAAACAATGAATTCACATAACAATAAGTGACGATCACACACTATTCCACTACTAAGCGAACGCTAACGCTTTGCATTCACTGCTGGTTGATGATATGAGTGTGAGTTGGGTTTGTTTATGAGATGAATGAGCTGAGTCTACCTGCTAGCGATAAACAGCAACTCACAATGTCTTCTCTGTATCTGCATTCACATAATTCCAACTCAGCGTCGGCGCTTAACTCGAGTTATGAGATGAATTCATAAATTCTCTGTTGCATTCATAGCGTGAATTAATTCTTGCAACCCTTTAGTGTGTGTGGCGAACTGTATTGCAAGTGCGGACTAAAGGATGACTTTTCCGTTACTGCCGTCATTTCTGATGCCGCACATGAAATCGAGACTTTAGCTGTTGTGTGGAGCCGTTGATGCCTGCGCAAATATCAACAATGACATTGGGGAATTAATGTGCTCATATGAATAACGACAACAAAAAGAACAACAATGCGAGTCGCAAGTGTGCATTCTATATACATATACCACCAGAAACAAGTAAAATAAGAACTCATGCATTTTGCCAAAAGCGAAAATTTAACAACAATGGAAAAATATTGGAATCATTGCAAATAAAAGTGGCTCAGTATTGGTGATATTATAAGTGAAATGCTCACCCATTCATTCATCTATCCTTATACATATATACATATGTATGTATATGTACATTTGTATGTATATACGCGGATGCAGTCAGCGTAAATAAAAGTGATAGTGTTGTGCTGCTGGCTTTTCGTTTGTTCGTTAGCCAAAAACGGCGCAGCTTTCGTTTTACTGCATGTCCTTGGCCTCCACAACTGAGGCATTGAGGTGGCCTAGCTTGTGATGCTAGAAAGCGGGTAGCAACAATGCTTCGCAAATCCACGCCGACATTTACAATTTGTATGGAAAGCACTTTCCGGTAAACAAGCATTAATAAACTGATGTTCAGTCGCAGATTACTTGAATATTTTGGCTTAAAGCGCTCTTATATGAGAAAATTAAAGCAGAACATAAAACATTTCCAGAATTTTTTGGACTTTAATTATAATAAAAAAGTCTAATTTTTTTCAATATCATTCAAATATTACTTAATGCATCAAGCACCAAAAAAAATAATATTAAACATTATTTTCTTACACAACGAGAACTCTTTGAAATATTAAGTAATTGCACGGTTCACTTGTCAAAGGGGTGGGCGACCTCAACCTACAAATAAACCTCAATATTTCTATTTCTTTACTCACTCATTGTGCTCCATCGGAAGTCAATTCGAAAGGACATTCTACGAAGGTCTCTTTTGCAAGTGAAATTACTTCTCCAAACAAGCATTAGTCATAAATTGAATAAATAAGAAAGCAAAACAGAAAAAAGTTAAGTGATTTTATGAAATGTAAAAATGATTTAAGTGTATGTGAGGTAAGTGCTTGACAAATCGTAGAATAGTTTGTGTTTTGAATAATTGTAAGTTGATGCAGTGTGAGTCGGAAAAAGGTTTACTAACGTCGGAAAAAATGTATCCGGTGGCTATGTACATATGTATATATTTATTATTTCATCAGGGAAAATTAAGAAAAGAAGAGTATTGGGTACACTTATGCTAATGTTTCAAATGAATGGAGCTCAGGAGTATATTTTTTATTATATTTACAATATTTCATATAAATTTCGGAAATAATAAATGTGATCTAAGATATTTCGTTATGTATTTATGAGTGAGCCTAGTATAATTGATTTTTATATATATGTATATATGTATGTACATATGTACAGTGATATGATCCAAATGTTCACGGCGTTAAAACAAAGTCAGATACTTACTATTTTGTAACAGATAAATAAGTTAACCAAGCCGTATATTTACCTGGAAATAAAAATAAAAGGTTAGTTAAAATTAATAGTTAAATAATTATTAAAATTTTGCAAAAATATATTTCTCTTTGATTAAAAATCAATCTCTTGTTTTGGACTGGTTCACAAACAATTTTTTCCTTAGTTTGCTACATCTGTTTTTGATGTTCATGTGAATTTAGATCTTCATCTACCTACTGGCGTGTGTTTGGTAGCTGTTTGTTTACGACACGAAAGCTTTGTCTGGCGATCTTTAAAGTCGAAAAACGAGTTTGCTTCAAATTTTATGCTTCCATGGAATCCAGGCTAAGAATGGAGGAAAATAAACATTAGTCGAAACCGAAAATCACAGAATTCGCTGAAGGCACTGCCCAGCCTAGTCTTATAACAAGGGTACGGAAAATGGAACTTTGGTTGGCTTAATGGCTCAGGAGCCTATTTTGAAGGCGATAACAAGATTTTCATCAAAAACCGTGAAAACATATTTTTGTCAGTCCGGGTCAAATTTAATCAGATAATAAATAAAAATTTTAAATTCAAATGTTATTTATTTTTGTATGTTAATGATAACATTGAAAATTGCTATTGTTAAAAATAATCATGTTCAATTCGCTTATATGGTGTAGGGCTGCCTTGTGGGAGAACCTGAGGATGAAATCAAGACCTGACGCCTATTTAAGTTAAAATGCTAACGCTAGTTAAAGTGTTTTGGAGTTCGTTGGTTCGCGATGTTATGAACAGGGGAAAAGGTTACACTTATACCAACGCATTTTCCACTCCTTTCTTGAGTTCATCTTTTTGGTGTTCAATACTTTATGCGTTTCTTATAACTCAGCTAAATAGCGTAAAAAGAGATTCATTCACTGCGTACAGCTACCTCCAATTTTATGATAAAAACAAGCTCACAAAAGACTTGAAAATTAGTTGCTTGATATTTTTAGTTATTTAATTAAAGTAAAATCGAAAAATCATTTTCAAATTACAGTTACTTTCATTAAAAAATCAAACAAATCATATCATCCATTCACGTTTCTTCTTTTACTCGTGCATAGAAACTTTCTTCTGTGCGCTTGCGGCGAAAAAGAAAATCAAAAGGTCAACGAATTATTATTTCTGCAAATATTGATAATGAAATCGGCAATGGCAACAATAAATAACAAGCACGAATTCGGAAAAGCATTGCATTACTTTGTTTACACAATTTTCGCCCAATTATTCACTCGCCTTACTCAATTAAACGCACAGCAAATGAAAAGTAAGATCACAATATGTACTCGTACACGGCGCTGAAAGTCAAATAAATTTCAGGTTCACGTCCACACACACACACACGCAAACACGCAATCAAAAATAAACAAACTGCATAAACAATGTCGAAATTGGCTAACTTGCCACTCGAATCGAAGGTATGAATGAAACTGGCCAACGGCCGAGATGGCGAATCGGAATCGGAAAGCATCCGACAGGTAAGCGCTCATAAAAACGAAATGCGAAACAAAGCGGCAAAATGCCAAAAATTACGCCAAACTTGTACAGCGAAAGCAGGGGCTTGTTGCCGGCTGTTATTTGTTATTTATGCCGCTGTGCATTTACACATACAAACACAATTGTTTTCATTGGCTCTACGGGGAAAATTATTTAGTGTGCTATAGATAAAGTCCCGCCGTTGCCCAAGCAATTGTGCAGCGAGTGAATTTTATTCATCTTTTGAGTGCTCATGCATACATATGTATGTACTTATGTACATATGTTTGTGGCTGATAATGAGACATCGATGCAAACAAATTTGAATGGTTAATTAAGTGTTCAGGCGCATCATGTGAGATATTAAACAAGTGTTTAATTGCTACTTTATGTGAGTGAATCAAATAACGCCTTCATAAAAAATTATTGTTGTGAGAAATGTGTTGGTAAACGTGGGAAAATGAGCTAAAACTTAATTAATGAATCTCATTCAAAATATTATTAATAATTTTTCTTACCCATCATCATATTTATACTAATGTTGAAAACTGAAATTAAGTCTCTAAAATTAATGTTATTTTATGTGTTAGTAACTCAATTCAATAATGTTAAATTAAAGTAAGGAATGATAAAAAAATTCGTTACAACAAAAGATGTTTCGATAGAAGTTTGAAGAATCGTTTATATCAAGAAACTGAGACAATGAATGGCCTCCAAGAAGTTGTGATTTAAACCCACTAGACTATGTTTTATGGGTTATTTAAAGTCATTGCAATAAACCAGACTCTTTTGAGCTTTAGAAGTCAATATTCGCGATCGATTGCACGGTCAAAAGCATGTCGAACGAGCTCGTTAGCCGGCCATATGCAGGTGCAAGCCTTTTTAATGGCCTCTACGTCTGCATAACACTTTCCTTTCATGGCCAAATGCATTTTTCCGAAAAGGAAGAAGTCGCACGGGTGCCATATCAGGTGAATACGGTTAGTGATTAATGGTCAAAATGTGATTTTTGGACAAATAGTTAATAGTTCTTCGAATGTTGGATTCTGAGCAAATTTTTGGTCGTCAGTCAATTTGTACGGAACAAACCGTGCACACACCTTTGGTAAGCCCAAATGTTCGGTCATAATGCGATAAATCGATGCTTTAGATTGAACATTTCTTTGATTGAACATCCATTTCCATGAATTTCAATGATGATTTCGGCTGATTTTGGATGAATTCACGCACAATTTCGATGGAATTTCCGGTAATCACGGATTTTGATTGGCCCACATGTTGATCGTCATTTATGTCCTCACGACCACTTTGAAAACATTGAAACCACTCGTGCACTCTGCCACGCGATAGGCAATCATCGCCATAAACTTGTTTCATCAATTGAAACGTTTTGGTAAAAGTTTTACCAATTTTAAAACAAAATTTAATGTTGGCTCTTTGTTCGAAGCTCATTTTCGCACCGATAACACAAACATACTGACACTTAAAACGCAATAACTTCACTTCCAATCTATGAAATGTCATGAAATTCTCACTGGACAATCGATAAAGATAGCAGATTCTAATGGACCAGTCGACATATATGTAGATAGCGCAAACAGGGAGCGCTAGATTCAAAAAATCTTGTTTACTTTGGAATGCACCTTGTACATTCCTTATAGGGACTGCGACGTTTCATTCCGTATAGGATCTTCTGATGTTAAGGTCCAAAAGATTAATTATACTTTTTTATTATAATTAAATGCATTACTATAGTATGAAACCCTGGCTGAGAAAAAATCGTTTTATTTTCTTTAACCTCAGAATAGATTGTCAAAGTTATGTCTCTTTTAATAGCTTTAGATTGGACGAACCCCTTAATTGACCCACACGAAACAGAAAGGTGATGCTTTTAAACACTTTTGTGGCATTAATCTCTGTTGTATGGGCATCTAACAAACGATTCAAGCCCTGAGAACGAATGTCGAACGAGCCCTTCATGCGATACACACATTTAAACTTTCCTAACTTGAATAACCCTAATTCATAAATAAACTTGATTTATGGAAGGAAATTTGTTTGAAATTTGCCTTTTATTGCCAATCCAAGAGTTTGAGGAATGGAGAACTTTGAGTCGAACAACTACAGCTAACAAAAAACAGATAGTTTGTATAATCAAACAAAAATAAAATTAGAAGCTCTATACCTTTTTAATGAGGCCTCACTCAACACAAATTATTTTATTGATGCTTTTTCTACCAATTATAATAGATAATTAATAAATAATCTTATTACAGCATGGAACATTGAACTTAAAAACGGAAAATATGTAATTGAAAATAATAACTGTTAATTAACCGCATTAAATACAAATAAATAATGCTGTTATCAAATTTTTTACAAACAAGCATGAAACTGCATAGATAATTGACTGAGCGAAGTCTTTTAATCGGAATTTGATGCAACACACGCCTTGAACTGCCGTGAACTCGATGCACGCACTAAAATGCCAAAGTAAAAGTTGTGGGTTTTCTTCCCACAACACGCATACTGCTAAGGTATTTTAGTGAGACTTTTCCCTGTTACATATTTGTTTTCACGCTTCTTTTAACGCTTTGTTATTGTTGCAACACGCACAAATTCATTGGAAGTGTCTTCGAAATCAAGCTGACTTCATAGGCTCATACATACCTTCACTAGGAAGCCTCGACGTAAACAACAACAAGCACACGCATGCGACGATTTGAGGATGAATGGCGGAATCGGAAAGCCGGTTGAACAGAGCCAAAGGCGGGTGGAGCGCTAAAGTTGGAACTGGAAGCCGGTGTGTGCGGTTGTATGTGTGGCATGACAGTGAAACCATTAAAGAGTTTATTGAAATTGTAAACGGCATTGGAGTTTTTTCTTTATGTTTTGTTGTTATTGTTGTTGATGAAGTTGCTCGATAAAACATTATTAGAAAACAGGAGAAACCCGATTGATACCAACTTGTGGAAAAGCATGGAAAATTGTTGCCATCAAAAATGTTGGTATTTAGCGGCGGATGGTTAATGACAAGCCAACATGCCACTAAACCAGTTTTTCTGCAGCACAAAGTCTTATGAAGTCTTTCAGCTAGGCTAAGAGGTGTGTTGGCTCACGTTTGTTCTTCGAGCATACGCCCACGCTACTATGGAAGCTTTTCATTTAATTTCCTACTGATACTTCTACCTAATGAGCCTTAAAATCGCGCTTTGTTCTCTTCTATATTTTTATGAAGGTTTCTATTAGTTTTCTTTTATGGCAAATTATAGTTAAATTCCTAAGTTTGTTTGACTAAGGAATTGAAATGTTAGCATTTCAAGAAAAATACTATAATCGACAAATGAAAGCCACCAACAAATAAAAAGAACACCAAAGCACAAGAGACGAAAAGGAAAAGTTTTACTTTTGCTAGTAATTTCATATACAGCTGCGAGCATTGAAATAGTAGTGGGTGTTAGAGCTTTACATATCGGTGAGTTATGTAATATGCCAAACAATTTTAACATCCATTGAAATGCGAAAGTGGATCATATTTACCAGGCTATGTTTACCACTAAAAATATTTAGATTTGAATATGTACAAGATATGTTTATTTACAAAGATGTATTTATGTATGAAATTTTTGGGGAGCAGTAAAATAGTAGTAAAGTACTAAAAATTTTTTTTAAAAAATACTGAAGGATTTTTGCAAGTTTCGTCTATAGGAGATCTTAGTACTTGGTAGCATGGCCATGATTTTTGATAACAGCAATACATCGCTTCTTCAGAGAATCTACGAGACTGTGGCATCTTTTCAGTGGTATGCTCTGCCATGATTGCTGCACTACGGTCCACAATTCGTTGTTGTTTTTGTGTTTATCCTTCCACACGGCTTTCTTGACATCTGCCCAACGGTTTTCAATAGGATTGAGGCCAGGGGATTGAGCTGGCCTATCCATGACCTCAACTCCATTGACCCGAAACCACTATTTTGCCACCCTACTGGTGTGCTTCGGACCATTATCCTGCTGAAATATCCTTTTCAGCGGCATGTCTTCTTCAGCAAATAGTATCATAATAATATGCTGCATTATATCCACTATAAGTATCGGATATTATGCCAGTAATCTTGTAAATTGGGACTAGACAAAAAAATTTGGCCAGTAAGATAAACAGCCCAAACCATGATATTCAAACCGCCATGCTTCAAAGTTTTTGTGCTGAATCTGGGGTCGTACTTTGTATTAGGGGAGCGTCTTAGATACTGACAGGACCCTTTACCGCCGTATAGAACAACTTTCGACACGTCTGTCCACAAGATGCTGCGCCATTTCTCAATCGGCCAATTCAGGTGTCCTTTGGCGAATTTAAGACGTCTTGCTACATGATTTTTTTTTTAATAACGGTACTTTTCGAGGACTGCGGACATATAAATTATGTTCATGTAGAAGTCTTCTCACTGTATGAACACCGCAGGCCAGGTTAAGTTCATTCCGAATCTCCATAGCTGACATTCTAGGTCGAGTCTTGGCACATCTTACAACTATTCGTGTAAAATTCTCAGAAAGAATCCGTCTTGCGCCGCTTTTTTTGTATTTTATTTATAAATAATTGCATTGCGAATCGTTGTGGCTTAACACCCTACAAGTCTTTCCACTCCCTTGTAGGATTTACCGTTGTTTATGACAGATTGAACCCATTCTCGTTTTTCTTCACTACAGGGCTTCCCCCGGCCCAATAAAAGGGACAAAGTCATATTTGGTTTGCTTTTTGCATTTAATAATATATAAAAGATTAGAAAACTTACTTTTTGTGTGATAAAATAAAATTTTTTTTAGTAAAAATGATCTGTTTGTAATCAGCTCACCGTTCACTACTATTCTATTGCTCGCTCATAAAAACAGATCTCCCAATAAAATTGGCTCTAAAAAAGTAACGGTAAGTGTTGCACACTTATTGTTGTGAATAACAGGACCGTTATACTTCAGAGAATATAACTAAAATAATGATCGAAGGCAATATCATAAAATAAACAAAATTTAAAGCAAAACTCTCTTGGCCAATAGGCACTACTATTTCAATGCTCGCAACTGTATCTTTATAACATTTTGCGGCAATAATTTGTAAATTTTCAGTGAAAGCATAAAACTGTGTGTAATACATTTAAGCATTTATCGTCAATTTACCTAATAAGTTATAATTGGCTGTCAACACTTCGACAATTAAATAATACATGTCGGCAGAGAAAATTACAAATAAAGATATCATGTTGCATGAAAGACTTTCTCTTTTTCTTTATTTATTAAATAATGTTTACGAAAGTGGCAGGTGATGGAGCGCTTGAGGAAATAATAAATAACAGTACAGACTATTATATTGCATACATGCAAACATACCAACATCGGTACATACAAAATTTCATAGAGATTTTTCCATTATATGGTGAGCTAATGCTAAAATGTACTCGAGTCTTCTCGTTTGTATTGAAATTAGTGTTTGATATTTGCTAAATTGCATGTGATGACTCAATTTCATATGGGAAGTAAAAAATATATATAATTACTCGAATACATTGTGAATCTCTGTTTTAACAACATCTTCAATAAAAATATTAAAGTCTGGTTTAATAGTATTTTCCTAGTATATGTCTAGTACTAATTTTTAAATAAATAATAAACATTTCTATGGCGAAATATCATCTGATCAAATTTGACCCGGACTGACAAAAAAAATTACGTATTACAAATCTGTATTATCGCTTTCAATATAGGCTCCTTTTAGACTATCAAGCTTGTTAACGGTTAATCCAATTTTCTATACAGTTGCTATAAGCCTCGGCTAGGATGGCCTTCAGTGCCTTCAGAACACTTTTTTTATTTCGATTTCGGCTCATTTTTAGAGAGCCTTCACTACACTGTTGGATACTTTTGATGTCACATTCATAAACCCAAGTTTCCCACTTTACGACCTCTATTCGACGAATAGGACAATTCTGGCATTGATAAATTTCATTCCCAAAATAATAACAAAAAAGTGTGTTGAGATCCTCTGATATCTTTCTGATAACAACACGACAATTTAAAAACACTGTTTATTTTACTTTTTCGAAGTTATCGTCATTAAAAGAGGTGAATGGCGGATGAGGTAAGTTTTCAATGAAGCCTTTTTCCGCAAGTACTTGTGTTTGTGATAAAGTAGGCTCCGCAAAACACTTTTGCAACACTTTCAACGATTCCGTTGGAAACATAAAATTTTTAGAAAATTTGTCACTCAATCTTCTAGCGTCGCAGTTTAAATGGACCGGTCCGGGTTTATCATGAAAAATACTCACGGATCCAATACATATGTATCTAAACATCAAGGTAATGGTATATATATGTAAATATATTTTTTACCATAAACTTCTGAGTATTAATCTTCATCAAAAAAGCACTACATTCCGCAAATCATAAAATGCGAACTTATAGTATTTATGGTAAATGTTAGCGCACCCTGGCGGCCTACAATGGTTATCGATTGTAACCTCCTTGAGCTTAACTGTGTTTGTCCACTTTTTTTTGCCGATAACTGTCGGCATATTGCAAAAAATAGTTTTGGACATGTTGCAAGCTAGCAAATCTAGAACATGTAGTGAAATCACTCTAATGACTTTGTAACGGTAAAGGTACAGCATTTTTACTCCAACACTTTTGCATTGGTAGAAAAGCAAAATAACACCACAAATGACAACATAAAATCTAATTAAAGGTGGTTTAAATGTCACAGCCCACACAATGTCAGACCGCAAACATTTAGTGCAACAATAAAAACAACAAACTAAGGAACATAGAAAACGAAAACACCACAATGGGTGGGGAATAGAGCTGTCACATCACATCTAAGAGCATATCTGTATATAAACACATGTAAATGGAGAGGTACACCGGCGAGGGCAGCCAGTCGCCTGTATAAAGTGTGCGCCCACAAACTAGTCCAAATGAAATGTTACACTATGTAGTGCACACATACACACACATATATGTATATACATATATTTTAGTGCTCGTCTGTTACAAATTAATGGGTAGAAGGTCTCGACTTTCCCGGTGGCTGTGGTTTTCATTGTCCAGGCGACGCTGTTATTACCTATACATACATACATACAAAGATATTTACTATCGCACACACTTACATATATGTACGAATGACAACAAGCAACTAAATTAACATTAACGGTAACCACCATAAAATGTTAGCATTGTTGTCATAATATTTTGCGTTCGCTTGAAACATATTTGCAAACAATCGTTTGCATAATTCCAACACTGGCATAACGGAAATGTGTAATTTTGTCAGCTTTTAAAATTTGTATGTAATTAAAAGCGGAAAATAGCAAGCTTAATGGACATTGTCAATGGAGGCTAGGCAATAAAGTTTAATAACCTTTTGGAACGAGAGAAAATTTACGAAACTGGAGATGGTAAGATTATTCTAGTGAACAGCCCCCAAAATACGTCACAGTTACAACTACAGTATTTATGCAAGTTTTCGAGAATACATTTACTTCAATGTCTTAGATCTTAGAGAGAGCTCATTTAAAATTACATACATACTTAGTTTGATGAAGTCAAAACTTTCTAACAAACTAGCGAATGGCGCTCCAAAAACGAGATGAAACAAAAACCCGAAATTCGATGGAGGAACTGAAGGCCATACAGCCGTGGCTTACATATAGAAAGTGTATGGACTCCTGTATTAAGCGTTGGAATGATTGCATTTGCTCAATAGGAGCCTTCTATTTTGGCGGCAATAATAAATATTTGTAGTAAAAACCGTGGTTTTTTTTGTTAGTCCGAGTCAAATTTGTTCACACATTGTCGATATTTCAATCCTGGATCAGCTATTTTTCGGTTTGCAAGTTCTGCTGGCAAAAATGTATTCAGCAAAAACATTCTAGATATTCTAAGGCGAATAAAAGAATAATTTATCCATCAGTAAGTACAATTTGTAAGATAAAGCTCTAAAAAGTAGCATCTGCCAGATTTTAAAAAAATTCATACGAAAACTAAATAACTACTTCCCTGCAAGACGGGTAGCTGTTAGCAAACGTGTAAGCGAATTGTTATTGTTCACTTTTGCATTCGTTAAAATATTTGTTACTTTTGTTCAGAGAGTGGGAAAAAAGTAACACATAGCTATTTGATGTTCAATGGTTCTCACGCTCTAACCAATGGCAAATATCGCATGCTGTCTTGTTCTAACAGAATACACACATTTGTTAGCAAATCTCTTCACTGTATGTTACGGGTAACAAATTATTTTGTTAGCGCTTAGCTTACCCATGTGTTATGGATAACAAAAAGTATTTGTTACCCGAATATCTGTTAGTGTTATTATTTTGGTTATCAGTTTGTTACCTTTAACATATAAGCATGTTAGGAAGAACAAGCAGTAACAAGATTATCTGTTACCCATTTGTTACTTCTAGCAAATTAAATTCTTTTAAATAAAACTCAGTTTTTTATTATTTCTCTTTATTTAATAATAAAATCAAAATAAAATGCACAATCTATAACAAATATTTGAATGAAATATACACTATTTAACTTTAATAATTTAAAACATACTCCATTATTTGGTTGCTGCACGCAATAGATTTGAATTTTACCAATGGTCCAAATGATTTCTGTAATATTAAAATTTTTAATTATACACACAACATTAAATTCACAATGCTTACCTTTTTCTCCTTGTTAACCTCTTTCGTTTTCTCTATATAAAAGAAATTAATAATATATATATATAAATTAGAAATTAATTATAAAATATCATATTATCAAATAGCGAACTTACCTCTTTAAAATCCAAAATAAACTGCGCTTTTCGTTTATTCTTCTTGAAATATTGGGTATTCGCCTCTCCTATTCTAACAAGTTAACATCACAATATGTTTATAATGTCGATAGTTTTTCTCTATCTTACTTACGTATTCTCCCATTGCATTGAAAATTCCAGAAAATGTAACAGTGTTAGTGAACAGCTGAAAATGTTTCAATGTGTTTGTGCAATCTGTTACCTCCGTCTTGCAGGGTTGTTACCAGCTACGAAATCGTGCTAATTTGTAAAATTTATTATAACTGTAATAGTTTACAAGCAACGAAAATTGATTCGATGGCGAATGGGAAAACCAGATGGCAAGAGAATCTTGAACGAACGAGGAACAGCATAAGCGCAATTACAAAACCAAAAACTATTGACATTTTCCCCAAACTATCAACGAAAATAAATTTATTTTCTTTTCAAAATTAGCCGCCAGGAAACATGTTGGAACATGTTTTATTTCCCATAATATAATCCATCGTATGCAGTTCCAGATTCACCATTACAACAAATAACAAATAATTGAGTGCAATTACCACCAGCCGAGTCGTGACAAGAGGAAGTGATGAAACGAAAGCAATTGTGGGTGCCGTAAAGCGAGATAATAAAATGGAGAGAGATTTTCAGAGGTACTTATATGCTATATACATATGTACATATGTATGTACGTTTATACAGTCAAATGTACTTATTTACATTTATAGCGTTGTGTACTTTTGTATGTGCAGGAAATTTGAAACCAAATACAATTTCCAGATTTGCGATACTCATGCGAGGAATTTTTGCTACAATATGTAGGTCTTGCGTACACTTACGTACATACATACATACATACATATGTATGTAAATATGGATATTGTATACGTAAATAGTGCATCGTGGAATTATTTAATGAATGTTAGTACTTACTTATTTGAACGAAATATGTGAACAGAAAGTTCAAGGCTATTATATATATACAAATACATATTTAAATATATTTAGAAGAACTATTTACTAAGTTATTTATATTTGCCAAATATGTAAATTTTATAAACGAGCAATTCCTATTATTATTATCAATCTAAAATCTAAAATTATAGAGTTTACTCTAAGAATATTGGTATCTTCATTTTAGAGACATAATAACCACATAAGCTCGATTTTTATAATTATTGCATAATTTTCTTTAATATCAGATTGATATTTTTAGCTACCATATGCTAGGCCACTCAAGTGACATTGACAATCTGTATATACACACATATGTAAATATATACTCCCTTAGCTTCAACAACACTTTTTACATACATACATACATATGTATATACAAACATGATTACACATAAAAAATTATAAACTTGTAAGCATGCAACCTGATCAACATCAATAGACCAACGACCGTGCAAACCCGTTCCAGCCATCGCCAGCGTGTAGCTCAGCCATTGCAGCAAGTCTTGAGCTGGCTCATTCATTTGCTTATAGGCATACATACATAATTCGGCCGGTGGTCAACAGGCTATCAAAGTAATTATACGGCTCAGTAAATTGCAAATAAGTAAAAATCAAACACAAAATAATTCAAAATAGCAAAAAGTGGCTTTAATTATAAATAATATAAAAATACAAGCGAAATAAAAATGTGGCAGTAGCAGCGATCAACAACTCGTCTTTAAATATAGCATAGCAGGCAATTCACTGTTTTTCTTTGACTATATTATGTATGTATGTATATGCCTGTATGCAGACGGAGGTGTGCGTAGTCAATAAAAATAATACTCGTTGCATTTACTACAGATTAAAAATAAAATAACTTTAGTTGCGGTGTCGCGTGTGGAGTTGTCGGCGTAGACATGTCGAGTTGCTTTGGTGCTAGCTTGCAGCCAGTCGGGCATAGACCATAGCTTCATTTGCAATAAGTGAAGACTTATGAGTCATACAAATTTGTTTTGAATGTCAAAAATGCTTACTCTCTGCGGTCACTTCTACGTATTTGATACGAACATAAATTTCCATACCAACGACTATCAACTCCGTAGCAATCTATTGGGAAAAAGTTGGCTTAGTCTGACTTCAGACTTCTGCATACCAGAAAATATTCTTTTATGGGGTCTTGAGCAGAAAGAACCCTAAAAGTTATATGTATATACAATATATACATGTAATTGAGCCATACCTATACATGAATCAATAACATCAACACCAAATACACGAGCACATGCAAATCATGTTCCGGAATTCAGACCAATTCGAATTGATCAAAGTTCTTGCAGGGATATGCACATGTCTACTACCAAATGTAATGAGTCGCGACAAATAATTAAATAAATATGCTCGTACATTTGTATTCATAAATGAAACATCTACTTATATGCATCGATATATTCTGTAGAGTAGTGGCAAGTGAATACGAATATGAACACAAACTCTGTCGGCACTTGCATGCTGATCGCATCGGCCTCGCCACACGCTGTTGGTAAGTTATTGAGTTGGTAAGTTATTGAAAACATATGTTTTTCGTGATAAATATAAATGTGTATATATATATGTATGTGTGCATAATTGTGGGCGCCCAGGCGCTGACTTCGCACATTCCTCGCCGGCTATTCTCGACGCGGTGATATTGTCGGACTCTCATAGTTTTCAACTTTTATTTGTGATTGTCTTTTTTGTTGGGGACTTTCTGTGTTTGTTTCACTTTTTCACTTTTTGCAGTCATATGCGTATGAAATTAAATTTAATTTGACTTCTCTTATGTATTTTATGAAGTTATTTTGGCTCGCTACTATTTTTCACTTACTCTTTATTTGTGTTAGCATCCAGACGAGTTCAACGCATTTTTAAGTGGCCTTTGATTACAGGAAAATTAAAAAAAAGTGAGTAAATTGTAGGGCGTACTTTGTTCGCTCGTGTGTATTTGCCACAAAAATATATTTAATAAATAAACACATCTGTTTTCTTTTTTCTTTGTGGCGAATGATATAATACGAACCAAAAAGGTACAGGGTAGAGCTAAAGTTGTCTTTTTTACTTTTTTATAACCTTATAAAAATATAAATATGTTTGTTTTCAGTTAACTCATTAATTACATGAATAAAAAATTCCCAAGCAGGTGGCAACATTTTAACTTTGCTCTTATAAGTTTTTCGAATATTACACCAAACAGCTATGTATACTGGTATTTGCGTAAGCGTCCTTGAACACACAAGCCACAAGGTCATGCGTATTGTCAAAATAAACGCCACACTTCAACAATATGCAATAAGCTTTGAGTCTAATAAGAAAGCATGTTGAATTAAGACATCAGAGTCTGTAATTTATGACCGTAATAACAGACTAAACCTAACCTCACTAATCACAAAAGGCAATGTAACGGGAAAAGTTAAAAATTGAAAGCAGCCAAAAATGAAAAAGCATCTCGCTATAATTTTCGCGGGATTATGGGCTGTAAATGTAACAAGTGGCGCCACCTTTCCAACAAGGGAACGCCTAAAGGAGCTAACAGGGTGCTGGTTTTAATTTTACAGTCAGGAAAACACAAACAACGCCCTTAAGTTGCATACATATGTATATATTTTAAGATATTTAATGTATGGAAATTAAAGAAGGTGAAATAAAATATTTTATGCACTCAACAAACAGCGGAGTGCCGCAGGAAAAGGCAATGGCCAGCGAGCGAGTGAGCTAGCCATAAACTTTCCACACGACGCTACCAAAACTGCAGAGGAAAGGGAGAGGTAGAGGTAGAGGAAAGCAAGTGGATGCAGAAATGAAGCAAACAAAATTTATATCAAGTAAATAAACAAAAGCGTTGAGTGTGTGTGCAAGGTGCAACGGTTGAATGGAGTTGCCGCAGTTGATTCGCAAGAAAATATAGAAGAGCCGCCAAATGGCGTGTGCAACAACTCACAACTTTGAAGAAAAGACCAAATAAAAATTAAACACAAATAATAATAAACAACTACAATAATAGACAGTCAGCAGGGAAAACGGCAGCTCCATAAAGATGACTCTAGATGGCGAATGGTGAAACTACTCGCCTCTTTGCTCGGTAGTGCTGCATACATAGCCATGCATCGGTACTGTTTACCGAGAAAGGTGGAGGAGCACTCGCTCAAAGCAACACTTTGTATGCAATTGAAAATATTTAAATTTAGCTGAATATCGGTTGGCTGGCTGGCTGGCAGGCGACAAAAGTGTGAATAATATTGCCAACGCCGGTCACGTACGGCTGGATGGTCTTTCGTCTAGCTTACGGCCGCCCATCCGGCGGTGGCAGTGGCGACGCGCAAACAAATTACCAACAGAATTACGAGGAAAGAAAGGAAAATTTTCAGACATTGAACAAATACAATTGCAAACTGCAACTGTCAACCAGCAATAGGTGTGGCCATTAAAAAGGAAGAGTAATACGACTACCCATGAGTGGTAGGTATAGATGTGGGTACTTAAGACGCAAATGAAGGGATTGCGATGAACAAATTTAGAATTTACTTTTAAAATGGTGTGGAACATATTATGTATACATATGTACATATATATATGTTCCTATCAAAGTAAGCTGAAAACTTTTGGTTAAGGAAGCTGTTGCCCCCTGCCGGA
This sequence comes from Bactrocera dorsalis, assembly GCF_023373825.1. Classification (NCBI taxonomy): domain Eukaryota; kingdom Metazoa; phylum Arthropoda; class Insecta; order Diptera; family Tephritidae; genus Bactrocera; species Bactrocera dorsalis. The sequence continues at coordinate 3,013,409 of NC_064307.1, forward strand.
CGCCATTTATCTGTATGTAAAACACGTTGGAAATCGACAAATTTCGTCAATTTATTAGCAACCCATTAACAATTTGTTAATAAGCAAAAATAAGATCCCAAATGACATGACTAAAGATGCTGTCGACGACATGAAATTAGAGTAAATACATATACTGTCTTTGTAAGAAATCTAACTACAATGGAGTTGGCATGACGACATGAAATTAGAGTAAATACATATACTGTCTTTGTAAGAAATCTAACTACAATGGAGTTGGCATTGACGATAGCAATATTTTCTTATTGGAAATTCGCACCTCAACCATATTAATAGTCAAATAAACTAACAATAAAATAATAAGCCCACACATAGTCTCTTCGAAGTGCATGCATTTCTGAAGCTTATGTCTTCTTTGTTTTTTGTGCTGCTTAACTTATGATTTTAGCTTAAATATATATACGAAAATATAATTTTTTTTTTTATGATCAATTATAAGTTTAAAATATTGAAGGTTGTTGACAATAATCTTAGGCAATGAATGATATTACCTGTTAGTAATAATAATAGCGTAATTAATAAAAATATATGCTAAATCCTTATGAAGTTATAATACCCTTCACAAATACAAAAGGTTCCTCAAAAGAACTAGATTCCGATTGTTCAATTTGTATGAAAGGTATATGCTATAGTAATGCGATCGGAACAATTTCTTCAGATATTCCATGCTTGATTTAGGAAATAACCAATGCTAAATTTCGTGAAGATATCTCGTCAAATGAAACCATTTTCCATACCAGTATATGATACAGATCATTCAGTTTGTACGGCAGCTAAATGCTATAGTGGACCGGTATCGACAGTTTCGACTAATGAGCAGCGCGTATATACAGACAGACAGGCGGACATGGCTAAATCGACTAAGACCGTCATACTAATAATTTATATATAATATATTTTGTAGAACCTCCAACGTTTCCTTCTGTATCTTACAAACAATATACTTCCCCAAATGGATGAATCGGAACGTCTTGAGACTGGGCTTCGTTAGGAATTACAACCGAACACATATTTTCGTCCCAAAATATTTCGCAAAACTACACCAAAAATGGTTAATTAATTTTTTTATAATGTGTTTGTTATTTTATAACATAATTTTAAGCCAACGGTCTCCTCTAAATGAATAACTACTGGTAAAAAGTGATTTTTTTGAGGCAAAACATTTAGACACATACATAGATACTAAATCGATTGATTTAAAACCAGCGGTTTTCCGAAATTGAATTCGAGACACTATAATTGTAAAATTAGAACTTTGAACACAATTACTTATTGACGCATTTTAATCAGCTGATCGCTGTCACAAGTCGCAAATATCGAAACGAAGTCATAGAAGTGAACATCAAACACTTTTCATCATTTTCATTACCAGTATTTCTGTGTACTTGAGACTATTTTTAATTACAAACGCATACCAATAATTACCAAGAATTTGTTAATCAAGTATATGAATTGCACACCTGAAGCTTAATACAGACCTTACACGCCAAAGAAGCGCTATAACAAAGGCTGCACGTTTCCAAAAGCATTTCCCCAATGACCATCGCAGGTGGCCATGCGAAGAGAAAGCCGACAAAACGTGGACCAGCCAGACAATGACCAGCGGCTGGCGATTAATGTGACAACGAATAAAACGAGCTATAAAGTGTTCGACGAATTGAAGCTACTACCGGTTGGTCTTCGTGCAATTTCTGAAGAAACGATGCACTATGGAAGGGGGTTT